>NC_085136.1:45589908-45889908 GCF_035046485.1 Aedes albopictus
CAAGAGGTATAATCCGTTATTCAGCTCCTAAACATCTAATTTTGGTGATTTTATTCAACCTCTAGCTGATTTGAGGTTCACTGGAAGGGTAATTTATGGCTTAATATGCGCTTAATCAGTAATCAATTAAATTTATTAATTGTGTAAAAATAAAATAACAATTCTTTAGTGAGCAAATTTTTACCATTAGCTACGTCTATTTCCAGAAGAGATGTTTAGGAATGGATAAATTAATCTGTGGGAAAACTGGGAATTGAACTCGGACCTCTTGATTTATCGTCACTCACCTTAGCACCTGCACCACACTCACTTGTATACATATCCTCGAGAACAAGAGCATTACTTGTTGTGTCTGAATAGTCGTCAAGAACATAACTTGAACCAAATCTGTATTGAGGCTGAACAAGCGTCGTGGACTTCTCGAAAACATGCTTGGGTCCAGCTGTCAAAAACTATTAGATTAAAGGTTGAACAACAGGTGCTTAGTTCTGCATATTGGTGTATGTTTTAAAGCTGGTTACCCAGATGAATAATATTCTGGTCAACTTGTATTCAGCCTCTTTTGTATTGCTGATTAAAGAGGTTGAACAAGCCATACTTCAGATCGATATTCAGCTGTCATTGTGTTCAGCCGTTGACACCATTAACCAGCTATTATTCAGCTAATACTCTCACAGTTCACCATTAATTGTTTATCCTTTGTCAAAGGAACATCAATTAGGGCGGAATTAAAAGGTACGAAACTGATTACACTCATTCGAAGAGGGTATTCTGCTTAGTGGGTTCGAAAAAGTCGGTACAAGATTAATTGTTACTTGGGAATTTCTTCAATTAACTTCATAATTCTACATATGTTAAAAATTATTGATGGGTTTCCCAAAATCAATGAAGCAAAAAAAAACTTCTGTAATAATCATGTTAATAATTAATTAAAAAAATGGGAAGAAGGATACCACAAAAACACATTAGTAATTGAGATAATGTTTTGTACATTTTTAAATCGTCAATAGAATGAAGCAGCAAACAAAGATGATACTAACGGGAATACCTTTGCATTTCTTCGAAAGTTTTTCAGTGGAATGATTCCAGATTGATTCTCTAATGAACAAAAAAATGAATTTAGAGATGAACTGGTCTCGGATTGGAAATCTCACTAATACTCTGGTTGGTACTTACTTGCATCGAGAAATTCAAAATACTGTTCCAATCCGAACCTGGTGACTATTCTCTAAAACACCGTCTAGTCTTATGCGAAAAATTTGCCAACGTATCGCCTTTTTATGCTTTCTGCAATCACAACGCACTGATACTGTTTATCTGATTTCCCTTTTTCTGTATCGACTGGCGATAACATTTACCAAACCAAGCGAAATTGATCATTTACTGATATATTTATGCGTACCCAAACTTTATTGCTTCCATTTACAGCTTTCCAAGATCGGGTGGATTAGCCGACGTTCTTACTGATGATAAATTCTGCTACCTGGTCTTATTTCAAACCGGACCTCGATAAGGAGACACATGTCTTAAAACGTTGAAGCTAGCGGATTAAATTTAGCTGAATAAGAGTGTGGGCGTTCAACTGCAAAATTGAAATTCAATGGAAGTAAGAGGCAACGCATTTTTTATCTTTATTATATAGGATTTTTGCCGGAGGCAGACTCATGGCTTTACCTACCTTTCAAAGGAAGAGCTTTCGTATGATACTTTAAGAGCTGTTTCTAAATTCTAGACGTACGAATGCCGCATAGCGGTAAGGTCTCTCAAAAAAAAATATCTAGACGCAGTGGATTTTGGTATAGAGACTTTATTTTTCGGGGCTTAAGGGATCGTGGGCTTTATCTTTGTTTCTGCTTCCTGGTGTAATCTTTATTGGAGAGATTGCTAATCGTAGGCTAGTTAACCTCGGGACCCCCAGCTTAATTTCTGTTCCGAAAGAAGTACTCACATTTGGTGCGATTTTCGGTAGTGCATCAGTTCATCAGTTTCGCTCTATGCCATATGAATTGAGCTACATCTCAAAAGTGTGACATGCTGGAGCAAATGTGAACCCGAATTCGAAATAAGCGGTTCAACCAACATATATTAGGACACACCGGTGGCCTTTGAGAAATTTACACAAACACAAACGCTAGTGTGTTGTGTGGATTGGCATCTGAGCCGAAAGAGAGATGGGTTTGTGAAAAAGTAGTGTTCACGGCGTGGTTTCGGAGTTAGTTTGGCTTTCTATTCCGAACAATTATTAAGTACCTGTTCTGTGGCTTAGTTGGTTAAAGCGCCGTTCTAGCGAATACGGAGTCGTAGGTTCGAATCCCACCAGAACGCAATTTTTTCGCACATATCATCTCTCAATTTGTCAATTAGCAACAATTCGTGCCTTCCAGTTACAAGTTTTTCCAGTATGTTTCAGACATGTCAGCAGATCTGGTAAAGTACCTGTTCCTTTTTGGACCACCCTAATGAAAACCGAATTCTCAAAGCGGGCAATATAAATTTTGCAACAGCTTGAAACTATTTTTATTATTCAATTAAACAAGCAGAGTAAACAAGTTCAAACATTATTAATTTTCTTTTCAGCTATAACTACTATCTACTTACATTTAATAGTTTTCTTCTAATGTCCTGCTTTTTCCTAACAGGTATGGCGGCTCACGGTCGGGTGCCTTCTCGAATCCTAATCAACCTAAATTAAATGATTGTAGGTTCACGTATTTGTTTGCCACAATCACAATCACAATCTTACCTAGGAATTTAATTTGATACCCGCAGTTTCTCAGAAACTACGCCCTTTTTCACTAATCGCGAAACACTCGAAATATTTTCAATTTTACTTTACTTCTTGCTTCAATTAATCTTTACCATTTTGTGATCTTTCTTCCTTCTGTTTTTGTTTGTATGTACA
Source organism: Aedes albopictus (assembly GCF_035046485.1). Classification (NCBI taxonomy): domain Eukaryota; kingdom Metazoa; phylum Arthropoda; class Insecta; order Diptera; family Culicidae; genus Aedes; species Aedes albopictus. Next base: position 45,592,811 of record NC_085136.1, read on the forward strand.
ATTCGTCTACTCACTTACTCTCGCAACATACTCACTGACGTCTATGCTCAGCGCACGGTTCATCCATCCACCGATGTTGTCGCGTTCGGTGTGGACAACATGTTGCACCCTGGTTGCGCTGTCGAAGAGTGGTATTGAGCTGTGCTAACAGTACCAGTAAAGAGCAATGTACAGGGGCTAGACAAAATGATCGGGACTGGCAAAATTTTCACTATTCAAAAAATGGTCAAATAGTTGTAACTTTTTAAAAAGTGCATCAAACAATGTAAAATTTTCACTGTAAGTTGATCAACTAGTTGTGTATCGGTGGTGCAAATCTGAGAAAGGTCGGGTTATTCTACATGAAGCTAGAAAGATTCTAGAATGAGTCATAATTACTTGATAGCCAACTTTGAACTGTTCTACCACCAGATTCAATGAACCTGTGGAGCGGAACTGGTGTGATGGTTAAAGCACGTGACTATTACGCCGAGGACCTGGGATCGAATCCCACTCCCGACAAATTCACACAAATGTGAGTTCTTCCTTCGGAAGGGAAGTTAAGTGTGGATCCGGAGATGAACTAGCCTAGGGCTAAAAATCCCGTTAATACAGATAAAAAAAATAAAAATTCAATGAACCAAATGCAATGAAATTTCCCTGAGGGAGGTTTTGAGAATCAGAGATGGCGAAGCATGCGCTTTTTCATCTGTAACGAACGTCTTAGAACTAAGGTCTACAAAATGACGAGCTTTTTTTTTAATCTAGATTATACACGACACCCCATAAGAAACAAAGTCGGCTTGCTGTCCGACGATTCGTCCAAGGGTTCCTCCAAGAATTCCTCCGGGAAGTCATCAGGTATCAGGTATCAGTAGGTCGGCTCCAGAGGCACGTTCTCCTCTATTTGGGAAATTTGTGCCATCGCCACGAACACGAGCCTATTCATCATTTACCTGACAGAGAAGGGAAGGAAAAAGGATATGACAGGAGAAACGACAGGTAAGGGAATAGGATCGCCATACACGCAAAAGCGTACCACAATGGGTTCACATAGCATCCTGAAAAGATCACTGTGATAGCGCATAAAGCGTAAAGAGAGCCTATAACTCTTTACCACAGCGCCACAGTGGGAAAAATCGACCCAAAAAACGGATCTTTTAACGCCGCTGGTTTCGGTACGCGAAGTTGACCATTTCTGACGTAAAAAAATACGAAAAATCGATTGGTGCTAAATTCATTCACCGCACGGCACGGGAAGTGGTCCATTTTGCCCTATTTTGCCCATTTTCCATACAAAAAGAGAATCAAAATGTACTTTCAAACAACTAACACGACTGTAGATCGTTGAAAATAGCTGCATGTGTAATTAGAGGTTAAAAGAAATCATAAACATTTATGAAAGATCCTTTGAAATGCTTATTTCGCCCCATATGCCCCAACAACTACTGGAAATTGTGAATTTTATATAATTATGAATGGTTACTGATTTGAATTTGTTTTTTTTTTGCATGAACAAAAAGCGCTAGATCAGTTGTCACCAGAATCATCTTCAGTAGTTGTCCAAGTTGCCCCATTTTGCCCTATTATCATAGAAAAATGAGTTTTAAAATGCATTTATAAGAAACAGATACTGCTATGGAACGTTGAAATTAGTTTAAGTTGCAATTGCAAGCTAACAGTTATCATGCGCATATATGAAAGATATTTTCCCTTTTTTACCCTACATGCTCCTAAAACTGCTGGATAATAACATATTTTGGATGGTTTTGTAATGTTGCTGGATGCAAAACATGAAGCCCTGAAACATCTTGGATATATACAAATGTGGTTTATCGATTTATACTAGAATCATTTTCGCAATGGTATGAATAGCTGTCCATTTCACCCCAAAACCCGTGTTTTTTTTTGTCATGTAATGAATAGATTAATTTGCCCTGATTTTTTGTCATGTAATGAATAAATTAATTTCCCTTATTAGTATTGGAACTGAAACAAATGTTATCAAAAAGACATATATGACTTTTTCTACAATGTCAGCTTTTGAGGGGGAATTTAGGGCATAATAAGCATTTTATGAAATATGTGACATATGCGTTAAACTGATTGAATAGGGCGTCTTAATGCACCAAATGATATATATATATTTGAGATGCCTCATTTAAACAGTTGTGTGCATATTTGCCACAAACTAGATTAAAATTAATGCTTATTGCACCCTGAATTTTCCACCAGTCCTATTTTTTAACTGTCCTTTCGATTACATTGGTTTCAGTACCAAAAGTCCATCAATTTGGACATAAGCGAATGCGGGAAATCAATCAATCAATCAAGGCGACAACAAATCAGGGCAAATTGGGGTAAAATGGACAGCTATTTGTACCCTCCTGAGAATGATTCTAAAGCTAATCGATAAACCGCATTTGTATATATAAAACATTAACATGACTTCATGTATTGCAACCAGTGACATCACAAAACAATACGAAAAATGTTATCATCCAGCAGTTTAAGGGGCATGTAGGGTAAAATATGGAAAATATCTTTCATGTATGCGCATGATTGCTGTTAGCTTGCAGTTGCAACTAAAACTAATTTCAACGTTCCATAGCAGTATCTGTTTTTAATAAATGCATTTTCAATCTCTTTTTTCTATCATGATAGGGCAAAATGGGGCAAATTGGACAACTACTGAAGATGGTTCTGGTGATAATAGATCTAGCGCTTTTGTTTATGCAAAAAACATCATATTCAAATCAATAACCTTAAAAATTCGTTCATAATTGTATAAAATTCACAATTTCCAGCAGTTGTTGGGGCATATGGGGCAAAATAAGCATTTCAAAGGATCTTTCATAAATGTTTATGATTTCTTTTAACCTCTAATTACACCAGCAGCTATTTTCGACGATCTACAGTCGTGTTAGTTGTTTGAAAGTACATTTTGATTCTCTTTTCGTATGAAAAAAGGGCAAAATGGGGCAAAGTGGACCACTTCCCGTGCCGTGCGGTGAATGAATTTAGCACCAATCGATTTCTCGTGTTTTTTTACGTCAGAAATGGTCAACTTCACATACCGAAACCAGCGGCGTTAAAAGATACGTTTTTTGGGTCGATTTTTCCCACTGTGCGGTGCTGATCCGGATCAACTTCGGGTCCGGCCATAACTTCGGAACGCCTCGACCGATCCGGACCATTTTTAATACCAAACAATGCGGTGAAACACCAGTACGATTCGAGCTATAATCGGCCAGTAGGAAGTGCCTTTAAAGTGAGTGAACTTTTTTTGTACACAGCCATACATACACACACACACATACATACACACATACATACACACATACATACACACAGACATCATCTCAATTCGTCGAACTGAGTTGATTGATATCTGGGACTTGATCCTTTGAGCCTTCTATCGAAAATTATTTTTTTGAGTGAACATATAGCCTTTCAGTTCACTTAGGTGAACGAGAAAGGGGAAAAAAATGTTGTATTGTTGAAAACGAATTGATTCACAAATACAGTGTATTTGAATCGGTCTGGCTGAGTATGATTTGGATAAAAAATGGTAATTAGCGCCTTCGAAACACAATTGGATCCTCCAACACCCACAGTTCTTAAAAAACGTGTTCAATTCTCTCACAGATGGTTACTCTGAATTGGTAGAAAGTAAGAATGACGATGAGGAAAACCTGGAGTGTTAAACATCTTGAGCAAAATTAACCCTTCAGCGCGCGCGCTGTTGTAAAAAGTACAACACTACCAAAAAACCTCGCTTTTCCTATACAGCGCGAGCGCGGTGCAGTTTTGATTGCTTGATGGCGCGCGTCCTGGAAGGTTAAAACATGTCGCCAGTTTCATGTAATGATTTACAGCTCACTCTGGTTGGATGCATTTTTTTTGTATTTTCTGACAAATAGTAAATTTGATATAACTCCACGAAGTGCTGTTAGAATTATTATATTTTTTACATGGCAGGTAGATTATCATTTTATCCATCTAATATGGTTAAGAATACTCAGTTTTTTTTTAACCCATTTCCGCCCAGCGTCCTAGGACAGTGCTTTTGATGTGAATATCTCCAGAATTATGCAAAATTTCAGAATACTTTCTTCAGAGAAGATGTTCTCCACACCCATACCTTGCTCATAGTGGACAATATAGAGTGTGACTGGTTCACTAGGTGGCGTAAACGATGCTGCAAAGAATGCATATTGTCACAATCTGTGAGCTTCATTTCCAATGCGAAAAAAAATCCCTTGAATCTTGACTATGGTTAACAATTTACAGTTCATTTCTTCGGCAGAGTTATTAATCAATACATACGAAAGTCGATGTATTTATGATTGTATGTTTATATGCTTATATGTTTGTATGTTTGTCTATTTGTAGGTGGTAGCAGGGATATTGAAATTCAAGATGGCGGCTTAGGTTCCAAGATGGCGGTCAAAACTCCAGAATATATGTTTTTAACGGCAATGCTGCTTCGGATATTATGCAATATGGGTATCTATCGATCGGGCTTCACAAGTAGAACTCAAAAATTAATATCCGACGCCATTTTGAAATCCAAGATGGCGGACCATATCCAATATGGCGGCCATGGAATGGTAGTTTGATCTATAATACCATGCAATATGGGTATCTATCGATCGGGCTTGATGAGTAGAAGTCAAAAATCGATACTTTACGCCACTTTGAAATCCAAGATGGCGGATCATATCGAGGATAGCGGTCACGGAATGGTAGTTTGAGCTATGATTCATGCCATATGGGTATCTATCGATCGGGTTTCATGAGTAGAAGTCAAAATCGATATTTGACCTCATTTCGGAATCAAAAACGGTGGACCTTATCCAAAATGGCGACCATGGAATGGTAGTTTGAGCTATGATACTATGATACAAAGATGACGGACCATATCCAAGATGGCGGCCATGGAATGGTAGATTGAGCTACGATACCGTGCAATATGAGTTTCTATCGATCGCGCATAATGAGTAGATGTAAAAAATCGATATTTAACGCCATTTTGAAATTCAAGGTGGCGGACCATATCCAAGATGGCGGCCATGAAATGGTAGTTTGAGCTATGATACTATGCAATATGGGTATCTATCGATCGGGCTTCATGAGTAGAAGTCAAAAAACGATATTTGACTCTATTTCGAAATCCAAGATGGAGGCCCATATGAGAATTTGAGCTATGAAACCGTGCAATATGTGTATCTATCGATCGGACTTCATGAGTAGAACTCTAAAATGAATATACGACGCCATTTTGAAACCCAAGATGGCGGACCATACCTAAGATGGTGGCCACGGAATGGTGGTTTGAGCTATAATAGCATGCAATATGGGTATCTACCGATCGGGCTTTATGAGACACAGGGTAGAGGGGCATGGTAGATGGTAGGGTAGCGGGTAGGATAAAGGGTGGATCAGACGGTCGGGTAGAGGGTTTGGATGAAGGATAGAGTAGAGGGAGTGGAGTAGAAGGTTTGGGTAGAGGATAGAGTAGTCGGTAAGGAGAAGGGTAGAATAGAGAGTAGGTTTGAGAGTAGGAAAAATGTTAGGGTAGAAGGTACGATTAAGCACAATATAGACTAGAGGGTACGGTAAAGGATAGGGCAGTGTTAATGGTAGAGGATAGTTAAGAGGGTAGGGCAGATGGTAGGGTTGAAGGTTATGATAGAGCGTAGGATAGAGGGTTGGAGTAGAGGGCAAAGAAGACAGTAAGGTAGAAGCTAGAGAGTAGTGTGAAGAATTGAGATGAGATTAGATGAGCTGAGGTTCTTTTTTGAGATACCTTCAGGCATTCCTTTCGAGAATCTTCCCAGGTTTATTCTCGGGATTCCTTCAGATATTGCTTCCGAGATTGCTGTATGGATTGCTCTGGAGTTCTCTTCAGGGATTTTTGCAGGGGTTGCTTTGGGAAATCATGAAAGGATTCTGTTAGTTATTCTTTTCTGCATTCTTTCAGGGATTTGTGCTGGAATTCCTTCAAAGATTCCTTCCAGGATTCCTGCTATTATTCCTCAAGGGATTCCTCCCGAAAAAAAAATATGAAAAAAATATATGTTTCTTCCGAGATTGTTTTCAGGCAATCCTAGATCATAGAGACATCTTCTATGGTTCTTGCAGGAATGCCTGCTCAGCTTCTGGCCGGCATGCCTGTCATGATCTCTCTAAGGATTCCATCAGGTATTCTTTACGGGATTTCTTCAGGAATAACTTCAGGGATTTCTGCCAGAATTGCTTTAGAAAATCCTGAAAGGATTCTTTCAGAAATTTTTCCCCAGCATTCTTACACGGATTTCTTCTGGAATTACTTCACAGATTCATTTTAGTATCTTTCAAAGTGATCTGTCGAAACATATTCAGAGAATCCTAATGGATTTTTTTCTATGAGCCGAGATCCTCGCTCGGGATTTATACAGCAATTCCTCCCGGGATTTCTTCTGTGACTATTTCAGGGATTCCTACCAAGCTTTCAGTTGAGATTCCCTCAGAACTCTACCGGATATGCCTCTCAGAATTCCTTCTTTAAATCCTCCCGGGATTCCTTCGGGGATTTCATATTATCTTATCGATGTAACTTTAATAGTGCCCACATATTGTTCATGAATAAGCAATCATGGAGTAGTAGAAACACAAGTGGAGAAGCCGTGTAGAGTATATCTGGTTGAAATTTTATATCAAAACATGGAATGATGATGAACCTGGGCGTGTTTAAGGAATACCTGTAAATACGAGACACCGAAGACGACCTTGTAGTTGAGGTCGAAATACGTATCTGTCAAAGGATACAAATGAAATGGAACAGTACTTAACACGATTTTCTTTATTACATGAGAAAAACTTCTGAAAAGTTTACGTATGGTGAGTACGTAAAGAGAGTTTGTGGGGTGCTGAAGGAACAACTCAATTACTTTATTAGAAATCATTATCTGTGTAAATTCTAACTTCTATAGTATTTTAACGTGTGCTTATGCCACACATTGTGAGCTCTCTTTGTTTGATTTGTTAAAAAAAATTAGAAATGTTGAACACTGCAGTCGAAATTACATGAAATTACAAGAATCATGCATTGCATACTTTTAGGCGTTTATCGGGTTATATTTCTGTACCAACTTATAAGTCATTTTTCTATTCTTTTTGAGTGGTTATCATCTCTCTTACTTGTTTAGAGCTGTATTGTATCTATACGGATCAGAATATAACGATAGCTTAGAAGTTGGGTTGAAATAGAACTCGAGAAAATTCTCAGACATTGAGGACCAACAATGAATTTTTTTTTTTGAACTACACCATAGACTCCCATTTTTTTCATCAAATCATGCTTATTTCAGTGGAACTTGACGTTTGATAACATATTTATTTGAAGATTAAAATTGTGAGACACCTTGGGCGTTAACGGGTTAAGGGTGTTTGGTTCGTTTAAGCAGCACCCCGACCATATGTTCTTCGTGTAGGATTACTCGCGTTCCTGGTCTCTGATCTCATAAGATGCCAAATCACAATAGAGTCCTAGCCAAAGCTGTTGTGTTTTTTTTTTGTATTTCTGTGAAACTGGCAACACTGAGTGGACAGGCAAAAAAGAGAATTTTATTAGGAGTGTGTTGTTGATTGAAAGTTGGGTCGTTTACAAGCCGCGATCAACACTAAGATGTAAGTTTATAATATCAATATGAAAATCTTGATAATAAATAATGTTTTACAGCATTGAAGCTGCTACACCAAAAGCTGCTATCTATCAATCTATATCAATAGGTATTCGAACCCAACATAAAGGTAAAGGTGCACCCCTATACCGGAACGAATCGGTCCGAAGTCATGGATCAGCCCTCAATGGATCAACTTTCTCTCAATCACTGGTTACTTGTAAGAACCACATGCAATATGAAGTGTCCACTTCTCATAAAATGTGGAAACCTCGCTTGCGAAACATCAAGCTTCATTATGTATAGTATAGCACAAGCCCGTGCACAAGGAAGGAGTTTTGGGAGTTAAACCCTTCCCATTGCAGATGTTCCATACACGCTAAAACTGCTCAGCACTAAAATGTGTAAGACCTACTCATAAGTGCATAATTTCCAGACCACACAAAAATGTGTGACAGTTACACATTCTCAAAAAACAGCTCGTACACTCGTCTAGATGTGAAATGTTGATTTTTTTTTGTTTTCCAAGGTCACTAGTAATCCTAACTAGATTGCTGTACAAAAATTTTTGCGAATTTACCGATTTTGCGGACACTGGAGCTGATTTTGTAAATGTGCAAGGGTTACACATTTTTGGTGTAGTCTGGAAATTATGCACTTTAGTGCTGAGCGGCGTTAGCGTGTACACTGGGCGCCCCTCCGCCCTACGCCAATATTAGTAAAAACTCCTCCCTTGTCGCCTTCTCTGTGCATCCTGGTATAGCATATAAGATGGTAATTCAGAGATTTTTAGACATATTAGCCACCATGTTCCGAGAACTTGGAGCTACCTTGATAAGTGTTCCTTTTGTAAAACCTGGTTTGCGACATTAGTGACTACTGAATTTTGACTTAGGTACTCTATATCATTAGTGACTACTGAATTTTAGTGGTTATATTTGTTTCTCTTGGGGTTGGATTTTGTTTTAAGTACCGACTTGTCATTAATACCTGCAGTGTTGCCAGTGTAGCCAACCCCCATATCAGATGATGAACAGCTTCCAGTAGTTTCGGATAACTTAAACAAAAAAAAAGTCAGTTTAAGCAATTTATTCTGCCATTTCGAGAAACGTCCAAAGAAGCCGAAAATCACATAAACATGTTCTAAAGAACTATTCTGCCTAAATCACATCGACTCAGCTGCAGCTTTCAGTTGCCTTTCAGTGTTCTGGTCGGCCGCCCTTTCATTGCCGAAGCGATCGATTATTGTTGGAGGGTTGATTGTCGCGTTTTCGATCCCCACTGTTCGAGATTTCGACGAATTCGAAACTCTGGTTCCCTTCCTGCATTCTCGCCCCTTCGGCTTGCATTCCCTGTGCCTCGACGCGTACGTATTCAATGGACGTATTGCCATCTTTGAATTTCATGCCTTCGTAAGTTTCACATCTGAATGCACAGGAAAAAATAAATAAAGAGGAACAGGAAAAATATGCTAATTGCACCCAGATATGCGCTTCATAAGGCGCTGTCCATAAACTACGTAGACTCATTTTTGGCCATCTCAGAACCATACCCCCCCTCCCTTGTATACTTTCGTTCAAACTAAATTTTCCAAATTTGTATGGAGCATAGAAAAAAAATAGGCGCTCCGGTGGGAATCAAATCCACGACTCCAAATTTACTATACGGGCGCGCTTGAGAAGTAGAATCGAGTTCAGTTCTGCGCCATCCGGCGACGCAGATGCTCAATTTGGACCATTGCTTGGAAGAATGGAAACGCCGTTTAGCGAATTGGGAGCCTTGGGTTTGATTCCTACTGGAGCACGAGGTTTTTTTTTCGCAATTTCAATCAATTTGGTTCATTAACCCTAAAAGGGATACCTTCATGGCCTCAGTTTCGTCACCTCGCTGAGTGTGTTCCATCAAAGACGAGCTCTGAAAGGCGCCTGGGGTCCAATGGACCCCAGGTATCCCTTTTAGGGTTAAACACGTGCTTCTGTTGTGTACGTGAATGTCACAGCATTTTAACATTATAAAATTGGTTTAATTTTCTAAAGAGTATGAAACGTTTTCAATTACTGATGGGTAATGTTGCACATTTTAATAAACATAATATGATCATTATATGCATTCCTCATGAAGCGAAAATGTAACTTACGGCTCACCCACGTTCTTGCGATTGGTATTTGAAACTGACATAGCTAAGTTTATGTTCTGCTTTTGCGATTTTCTGATTTCCTGGAAAGAAATGACGAATAAAAAATGGTCTGAGATTTATTGTTTAAATTATGAATATTTATTTTCGTGTTTGAATAACTCATACTTCAAAACGACAAGTAATGAACGTGTTATGGATATTGCAACCAATACTTTATTAGACATGAAGTTTTAAGGAGGTTTGTATACCGGTATAATGCCTACATGATTTTATTTTGATTTTATGGTGGTTCTAACTACCTTCTCGGATTTATTTGACTTAAAAATGTTCCTTGGGATATTTACGACTCGTACTGTAAACATGGCTTTTTGCGACTCATACATGACTATTGCAGTTGAAATATGAACGAAACTTTCATTAGATTTCATAACGATTAAAAATAATATGAGAACTCAGCATTCGAGTCACCTACACTGAAGACGAGGTCGAAATACGTATCTGTCAAAGGGTACAAACACATAGTTGGAATTAAACTGAACAGTATTTTACTCGATTTTCTGTTTTACTGTTGAACGGTTTCGTATACAATTTTGTATGCCTTGCTTCTTGTAGAGCTAACTGGACTATACTCACTTTCACCAAGAAGATAATTCTTCTATTTCACCAAAAAATTGTTTGTGGGTTGGATAACTTTTAAAAATCAAATTTCCAGACAGAGAGACACTGTTTGCTCTCCGCAAAATAAAACTACACAGTGTCACCTGAAGTGGCACCCCTTTTTATATACACTGAAATTTATCATCCAAATGCTACGTAATTCACAAGGGTGTATAAAATATTTCTGTGTGATAGATATCAGATTAGATTGTATTTCTAAAGAACATGTTTTTACAACAGTTTTTTTTTAAGTCTGTGGTATTACCGACGATGCATTCCAGTTATCACCTGACACCATCCTATCGTTCCAATCCGGGACTAGATAAAAAGAAAACAAGGTCACAGTTATATCCATCGAACCGTGTCACTGATATCAACCACGCGTCTGTAATCGTAATCCTTTAAACTGGATTCTACGCATTCATCAATAACCATAATTTGATTTATTGCAAACTTACCGTCGAAAGAAGCGCTGCCACCAATGCTGTGCGACGGGCCACACAACTTTCCCAAGTATCGAAAGTGCTAGGAAGAAGTGCAAATGTTTTTTTCTGGAAGCACTTCCCCTAGAATTATGACAGAAATTTCTTCAGATTGCTGAAAATGATTACACCAGAATCCTGAGCGACATTATCTAGGAAAGAAAGCAAGACTCTTCCGGTATCGGGGTAGGAATTCTCTCTGAATTCTATTATGGATTTGCCTACAATCCTGAGATAGATTACTCCATATCTATGAGACGGGTTTTCTCAGAGTCCCGAGAGGAATTCTCCCATAATCATGTGATAGATTGTCTTAGTATCTTTAGAAAAGCTTCCCCTTGGTATTCTTCTAAAATGTTTCAGAAATATATCTGGAAACCTGAGAAGCATTTTTCCAAAAATCTGATAAGGATTCTTCTGGGAAGGCATTACGAAAACTTCTAGAATGGACTTCCCCAGCATCTTGAGAAGGATTCTCTGGAACTCCGAAAGGTTTTCCCATATAAAACAGGATAAGAACCGCAGATTCCTGAAAGCCTGGAAGTAAGACTGATACAGCCTTCGCTCACGAGAATAAACACCAGCACCTGCTCGACCTTCAAGAAGGGAGCCATCAAAAGTGTAACATACGATGCCGTCTGAAATACTTCTTTCCAGATATCCAGATGTCCACTCTTCCCGGGAAGGGAATTTCGTGGAAAATGTCCTATATGGGAGCAATTGTAAGATCACTTGGAGCAAGGACCACTTTGTCCCAATTCTACAATAGTGGAAACAACGAGGTGTGTGTTGAACTGCGGTTCACAGGAGTTTCCTCTAGTAGACCGAGTTCCCATAGATGGTAAGTGCAAGAAAGTGCTTCTTGTTTGAGATGAATGTGTAGTGGAGCAACGTCAAAGAGAACTTCGAGCGCTGCCGTAGGAGTTGAAGAGAACGCTCCAGACATCGCCATTAAGCATATCCTTTGCAGATGGCCTAACTTTGATGGGATCGTTCTAATTTCGCCCTTTCATCCATAGGCCAATATTGGCCGAACCACAGTTGTGTAAATCCATTTGATATACTTGGGTTTTAGACCCCAAGTTGTACCAAAAGTACGCCGGCATTGCCCGAAGGCCATACAAGCTTTCTTGATTCTGAACTCAATGTGAAGTGTCCAGGAAAGCTTGGAATCAAGAATAACTCCAACGTACTTTACCTGTTCAGTCACTTCGATTTCAGAATCAAAGAGACGCAAAGGTCGAACGCCGTTACGGTTTCGCCTTTCCATGAAAAGAACAATAGATGTTTTACTCGGATTAACCGAAAGGCCATATTGGCGACACCAACCCTCAACTACCTGAAGGGCGTTTTGCATCAGGTCGAAAAGGGTGCTGATGCTCATACCAACTAACAATGTTAAGTAGTCGTCGGCAAAACCATAAGTAGGAAAACCGCTATTATTGAGTTGCCTCAATAGCGTATCTGCTACAAGATTCCACAAAAGTGGTGATAAGACTCCCCCTTGGGGGCATCCACAAACACTCAATTTCCTAATCCCTGCTAGACGCAATGTCGAGAAGAGATATCGGTTTTTGAGCATTTGATGAATCCAATTGGAAATCATTGGAGATATACCATGACTCCGTGCGGCTTCCAATATAGCATCGAAAGGCACGTTGTCAAAGGCACCCTCGATATCTAAGAAAACACCCAAATCAGATTGCTTTTGAGCGAATGCTTTCTCGATATCGTAAACAACCTTGTGTAAAAGAGTCACAGTGGACTTACCAGATTGGTTGGCATGTTGGTTCACATGAAGAGGCACGTTGGCCGGATGAACATCACGGATGTGATGATCCACAATGCGTTCTAAGCATTTCAGAAGAAAAGAGGTCAAACTGATAGGTCTGAAACTCTTTGCTTCTTCATACGACGCACGACCCACTTTCGGAATAAACTTTACAGTAATATCCCTCCAGGATTTGGGAATATACCCTGTAGCAAAACTGCAAACAAGTAGTTTTTTCAAAACATGTTTGAAATAATCAAATCTCTTCTGAAGCAAAATAGGATAATTCCCATCTGCCCCAGGAGATTTGTAAGGAGCAAGCTATTAAGTGCCCATTCAATCGATTCTAAAGTTATGATACTGCGAGCCGAAGCTAAAGTATCATAACTACAAGAAAAGACATCAGGTTCATCCGAAGATGTAATATCCACACATCCGGGGAAGTGTGTACTGAATAAACATTCCAAAACTTCCTCATCAGAGGAAGTGAAATCACCATTTGGCAAACGAAGTTCGTTCCCTTGAAAATCCTTAGATTTTGCAAGGATTTTGTTCAAATATGTGTACAAAGGTTTTTCCAGCCGGATCGTTCAGCAGACCGAAGAGCTTTCTGGTAGGCCTCGCGAGCCGACCTGAAAGCTTCCGATCTAGGAGAACGTCATCTGTTCCAACTCTTTCTACATTGTTTCTTGAGCTTCGCCAGATCTGAGTTCCCCCAAGGGGTTCCTCTTGTGATCTTCACAGACCGCAGAGGGCAAGCTTCTTCAAAAGCTTCCATGATGAAGGCCGTTGTAGTATTTTCGGCATCATCTAAATCACTTGGAGTGTCAATGGATGGTGAGTATCCATGAAATTTGGCTGCTACCAAATCGGTAAAGAGATCCCAGTTGGTTGACCGGGGGTTCCGGAGACACAAAGCTTGCGAAGTAACATTCACATGTTCAAACAAGATGTAGCGATGTTCAGATAAAGATTCTTCATCTGACACATGCTAATTGGTGAGCTCGTGACTAATTCTGCTAGAGCTGAGCGTTGTGTCTAACACTTCCTCTCTAGCGGATACCATGAAGGTTGGGCGGTTGCCTATGTTAAGTAATCCAAGATCTGTTCTACTTAAGTATTCCATCAAACTAGAGCCTCTCAAATTTATGTCTGAGCTGTCCCAGATTATATGGTGAGCATTAGCATCACTGCCAATAATTAACGGAAGGCCTTTTGAAGTGCAGTATGCAGTATGCTTTTTCATCTGTAACGAAGGTCTTAGAACTAAGGTCTACCTAATGACGAGCTTTTTTATTCAGGATGATACACGATACCCCATAAGAAACAAAGGGTCCAAGGGTTCCTCCGGGAAGTCATCCAAAAATTGCTTGAGTGGTTTTTATCAGGGTTTTTTTCGGCAGAATCGATCAGATATTTCTAAAGGTATTCCATCCATTTTTTTTTTTTTTTTTTTATTATATTCACAGGATTTAAATAGTTCTTTATTTTATTTATTTATTTATTTACTAGCTGTCCCGGCAACCGTCGTAGTGCCTGTCTACTGAGTTTCCTTACATACACCTTCATGAGGAAGTTCCGCAACAATTTCACTTGTATGGGAGCCCCTCTTTCTAGTGAGCGAGGGGTTTCACATTATGCTAAGAACTATCCCCGGCTCCCGGACCCGTATGCAAAATGTCACGTCGTTCGGGTCAATAGTTTCCCAACCCATAAAGGTCAAACAAGCAGATAGAATAGAATTTACATATATAACAGTTGTTATAATGGCATCCTTTCAAACATCAAACGTGCTAGTCGTCATCAGAGTCATAAATAAAATTTATCATTCCGGAATTTTCATCATATTCATCATCGGAGCTATAACTGGCATATACCCCCATTATTTGAATACCATCACCAGAATGTTCTTCGTCATCAGAATATTCACAATAGACTAAAGCTTCAGCAGAATATCCATCACTTGTGTAGTTGCCATAATACATCTCAACCGTTCTTTCCGTTTCGGGATAGACATTATTGACAGCACTTGAATATTCTTGTATTGCAAGATTACTACCTTCGTGCGATGTTCTATAATTATTTACAGGGACTGCATTTACATAGCGTTCTTCATAGGAGACGTAGTTTTGCTCCGAGTTGGAAAGGTATTGACTTGGATTGTGATGGCTTGAGGAACTTGCAAATTCCGCCGCCTCTTGAGTACCACCATCAGAATAGTCATATTCATCGTCATCGGAAGAACCCTCATTATGAGATATCACTTCAGTGGAAGATTCGTCAGACCAAAGTAAATCCAAAGATTCGTCACATCTGTAGCTGCCATAAACTGTCATCTGAACGGCTCTTGATGTTCCATCACCTTCATTGCACTCATCAACAAAGCTGGAGTAGAAATTGTTAGCAGCTTTTCTATTACGTAGCTGCGGTGTTTCATAGTTGCTTACAGTGCCAGTGTTTACATGGGATCTTCCATTGTTGGTGTTGGTCTTTTGCGAGGTAGAAGGTTGTTGACTTTCCTTTTCGGGATATACATTTTTGGCAGCACTGGAATGTTCTTGTATTGCAAGGTTATTGCCTCCGCGCGATGTTCCATAATTTTTTACAGTGCCAGTGTTTATATGGGATCTTCCATTGTTGGTGTTGGTCTTTTTCGAGGTAGAAGGTTGTTGACGTGTGTTATCACCAGAACGGGCCGCGGGGCGTTGGCGTGGTAGTGTATTGTTTGTCCTATTTTTTTGACGCATTCTTTGTCGACCATCGGTGTGTTCCCCATCACGGACAACTTTTTGTCCTTTTATTTTCTTCTTTATGATAAACCAGCAACACATCACAAAGTTGGAAAATTAGGCTGCCGTCTAGAATGACACAGGTCATATCGTCATCCATACTGGGAATGTATTTTTACTTACTTGCAATCAGTGCCATCAACCCTATACTCCCGACGATGAATCTTAATCAAATGAACCTTTTGGAGAGAAAAGAAATGATGTACTGCTTACTCCGTTGCACATCGTAAAACGTTTGTACTAAGCCTTTTATACTATTTTATTTATGGGACCTTATCAATATTTGGTTTTAGCTGCAAAATAAGATAAGACAAAATCGAGTGCGAGCAGCGACAATTCTGATACCTACATATGTTCCCTACCAACCGTCCATACACCACAAGATGGGGACTTTTGAGCATGAGCATGAGCAGAGCATAGATGGTCGCTCAATTCGTAGTTGCTACTCCGTGATTGATCAGAACAATCGAAATTGCACAAGGAACCAACAAACGGAGCTTGGGAGTAGCTACCGCTCTCAATGTGCACAGTTCGAGAATTCCAAACTTTATTAGTCAATAACGGCGCCGGCCACGTCCTTATGGTCATCGAGGAAGGAAAGGAATGTTAGTGTGACGTACGTTGCTACTAGAGACCGAGATCACCTCATCATTTTCACGACTGTCACGGGAAGGAGTTTTTGTTAGTGGGGAGGGGAGAGTCACATGATTTGGATTCACTTTGGTAAGTGATGTGATGCATGCAACCTTTATTTCAATCAAAAAATTTATTAATTTTGACTAAAATTTTACAAATGTGTCGACACTGAAGATGACGAACCACTCAAATTTTTGTGATAATGCAAAAATCGAAAGAAACATATTTATTATCAACTAAATGTCCATGGGGAACTAGCGCCGACACATGACGTGACGAACTTTTCAATATTTGTTAGACAAATACACACAAACCAGAGCAGAATTTTACACATCCTATAGCATTAATTATTATGATAAAATGCAACGAGCTCACCAATAAACATCCTTCGAAGTGTCCAGTGCGTATGTGCTGCAGCATCCTCCACTAACTGGTCTCTTCTCCGGAATCGCACTGAACCGCTACAATTACACACGGGTACGACCTCAATATGGCCCAATACGACTCAACATATATATTATAGATCCGCGGACATCGCTGAGTGAAATGTTTCAAGCGTGTGAATAATATTTTTCAAGAGTGCGACGGCTGAATATGACGTCATGCGCTCCATTGGTGTTGTTGGAATCGTGACGTCATGCTCGTTTGGATACAGATTTTGACAGTTCGTTTGCATACAACGGATTCATCATCACGGATCTACACTCCCGATCAAAAGTTTGGGGTCACCCCCTGAAAAACATGTCATATTTTTAGGCCCATATCTCCACCAATTTGCGTCCGATTTGAAAAACCCAGGTCCCATTCAAAAGATAATAAGTAAAGAAACTTTGAACATGATTTTGGTGAATTTTTTCCAAAAATATCAATATGAAAACTTGACCTAAAGTTGCAGAATTTTCTAAAAAATGATTTTAAATTTATGGCAGTGTCGCGTTTCCCACAGTATTGAACTTAGAGTATACGGAGAATAAGCTTTCAAGCTAAGATAGCCATTTTAGAATTATGTAATTTACATTACTGTGTAATGTGTTACCTGTGATCGACAGCCGTTGAGGTAATTAAGCCAATTGTTTTAAATTTGCTCATTGATTGTTGTGAACTGCAATCACTTTCTCCTAATATTTTTATCGCTTCAATATTAGGCCTGCACCAAATCTACAAGATAAATTTGCAGATATTACAGACTTCAGGAGTCCTCTTGAAAACGCATTGGCAAAATTACCCCAACTTCTACTAGTATGCTAAGAAAAACAAAAACTCGGAATGATCTCACCCAGTTCCATGCCGTCGGATGATCGCAACCATTCCTTAATCCAATCATACACATACATATTACATTTATTTGTTAAACATCATTAAGACAAGACATAATCAACAATAGTACGTCACAATACTCGACTTGCAGCTGCAGCTCTCCAACGTCGGTCACGCCCAATGCTCGCTAGATCACGTTCCACCTGGTCCGCCCATCGTGCTCTCTGCGCTCCACGCCTTCTTGTACCAACCGGATGGTTAGCAAACACCAACTTTGCAGGGTTGTTGTCCGGCATTCTTGCAACATGCCCTGCCCGCCGTATCCTTCCGGCTTTTGCCACCTTCTGGATGCTGTCGCCGTAAAGTGCAGCGAGCTCGTGGTTCATCCTTCTCCGCCACACACCGTTCTCCTGCACACCGCCGAAGATCGTCCTTAGCACGCATCGCTCGAAAACTCCGAGTGCTTGCAGGTCCTCCTCGAGCATGGTCCATGTCTCGTGCCCGTAGAGGACCACCGGTCTTATTAGCGACCTTAACCCAATCAATTTTCTGCAATACTGTTTGCTACCAAGTGTGCATCCATTTTCATCACTTCACGAGGAAGGACAATGTGCACCTGCCCCAAAAACACGTGTCACTCTTCACTTTTTCCTTCGACCAATGCCCTTTGTTTTCGGGACACAAAACGGTGAATTGGTAAGATTGGCGTGCTTTATTTATTTTCGACTCTAAAGAACAATTCAATGGTACAAGTACCAAAAAATCGAACATTTTTCATACAATCGATGCGTGCAAACTTTGTTTTGCTGAAAGAAACATTTGCTTCTGAGGCCCTCAACTATCATTCGACGGGTGGGTAAGTTAACTTTCGACACTTTTTGCTTAAGAAACTCTGATAAAGGGTTGCCCATTAATTACGCATTGGTTTATGGCAGGAGAGGGGTGCATAAGCCATACAAGGGGACGGGAGATAAAATTGAATAATCGTGAAAATTGTTTTATGCAACATAAACGAAAGGCACAAGGGTCTCCAGTTAGCCTAGTAGTTAAGGCTATGGATCGTCAATCCGGAGACGGCGGGTTCGACTTCCTGCGCATAGTGTATCATTGTACTTGCCTCACAAGATACAAATTCATGCAATGGCAGGCAAAGAACGCCTTTCAATTAATAACTGTGGAAGTGCTTAAAGAACACTAAGTTGAAGCGAGACAGGCCAAGTCCCAGTGAGGACGTAGAGCCATAAAGAAGAAGAAGCACAGTGGGAGCTTTTTATCCTGGCATATAGGTTACACTTCGATGAAGATAACAAAATATATTTGAGTTTCAAAACAGCTTCAATTAAGGGTACGGGGATTCTCTCGGCTTTTGCAGTCGGTGACAGCAGCGAAAACAAGTTTGCCTCAACTTCCGGCGGTTCCCCTGAAGAAGGTTTAAAATAAACCGAAACCGTCGGAAGTTGAGGCAAACTTGTTTTCGCTGCTGTCACCGACTGCTAAAGCCGAGAGAATCCCCGTATCCGTTCAAGCCTACAGTCGATAAGCAATCAGATTAAGCTTCAATTAAGTTTATTCCAATGTAACGGGTTAGTAATTTCCAAAAAAAAATATGGTCATGCTTTTTATTTTATTTTTTAGGACCGAATAGCATGGGAAGACAAACAACGCTGGAGTTTAAAAAAAACGGTGACCTAAATTGGCTCAAATTGTTTGTTCTTGGTCAGGGATGACTTTATTAACTCGGCTTGAAAAAAAACTTCACTGATATCACAAATTCTGGATGTCGATTGTACCAACAATTCATTGATCTCTATCATCATTATCATCGCTTATGGTAGCATCACTTTTCAACGTTTCGTCGGTTTTGTTCTTGGTTTTGGTACTTCCTTGATCGTCTTCCAAAGCTTTTTTCTTGGATTCTTCTTCATCGTCACTTTGTGCAGCTTGTCCCGTGGCATCGGAATCTTCGATTGGTAGGGATGATTTCGTTCCTTTACTGACAATGGCAGGACATGTGTGCTGCAGTTCTTCGAAATAAATCGGGGCCATCATCGGCAGTAGACCTCCGCTAAATGTTACTTTGTCAAACTTTAAATTATCTATCACTACTTCGTCAGTATCTTCTTCTTCATCATCATCATCGCTGAAGTTGTCTATGTACCGCCTGGTCGGGCCAGTGCATATGATGGTTTCGATGGACACATTCGTAAATTCTGCATCCATTCTGGCAATGGCAAAAAAAAAGAAAAAGATAACAACGATCAATTTTCTAGCTTGTAAAAAAGGCCTCTAAGGAATAATCGAATGATACTTACTTGCTTGCAGTGATAAAATGAGCACTCGATGTACCTTCACGACCCACTGAACCCCGTGAGTGCGTTTTGCAGACTAAAGTATGATGTCTTCCAATTTACCTCTAAATAGGTAAAGAATATAAAACGTTTTGCTGATCAACCTGGACGTGTTAGTGCAACACTGTAAGTAGAAGAAAATCGAGTTTAACACTGCTCCATCACGAGTTTGCATCCTATGACAGATGCGTACTTCGACCCCAACTGATAAAAACTTTTTCCTGTTTACATAACAAGATAAGATTAGTATCCAGGAATATTTTTCCTGATACAATAATAAAGTTATAAAATAAAGGAAGATAACAGGATGGTCTTCGATTACCAAAGCCGGATCACTTCGAGCCGGGCCTAGATATAGAAGCTGTGTTGTGACTAATCGCACCTTTTGTTTTCCTTATCAATTTTATTATGCCACTGCTTTCAAGTCTTGCCAATCGTCAGGTGGATTTCAGATTTATGGTATTCTAATACTTTGAAATTAGGAAATAAAGTACTGACTAGTCCAGATTAAAATCTTTTCCAAAAAATAATCTGCAAAGCATACCAAATACACTATGTTTCATAACTATAGATCCAATCAATACTTTAATACAGATATCTTTTCACCTTCCCAGAGTAGTTTGCAGCTTGGAAACCAGGTACAGTAACTTGTACAAAATAGTATATCACAAATCGAGGGAAAATCTAGAACAAAAACCCTTGGAGATCGCATAAAGACAGAGAGATGTCGACCTGTAAAACATCAAGATGTGGAGTCAACTGTAGTAACAAAATTTTCGTTTTCAGTTGCCAAAACCGGAATCTTTTTTCTTCATTATTTTTTTACCTTTCTCTGTTTGTAAATGATTACATAATATGCCTAGTTACCACTATGAAACAATACGACGATATTTTTTAATAAAAATTGCTGAAGTATTTCATGAAATTAGATTTAAAAGTCATAATTGTTTTTCGCACAAACTGAACAAATATGACAAAAACTTCTACATCTAAAGCAAGCTGCTCATTCCTAATCATTCGAACAAAAACAGTAAAACTATCGCATATTAGGTCAAACTGACGCAACGAATTATAAAAAAAAAGTGGGGCATTGGGTTTTACTGCAAAACTATTGGTAATATCCATTTGGTGCTCCGAGAAGTTTCTTAGTTTTTTTAAGTTCCCTTTGAAAAGTACATTTTCAAATATGTGGAGCTATTCTAAGGCCTCCAAAATACTCCGAAGTTTGTGACACAAATCTAACATTCTCAACCAAATTTTATGCACGATGAATGATCACAGAACATAGTCTACGGTACTCAAAAAGCCTCAAAGCACCCCTAGAAAATTCACGGTACATGACTTGGGTGATCTAGGTGATCCAAACTACTCTGGAATTCATTTTCTTAAGATCTAAAACATCTACCATCGTTTGTGTTCACTCTGTTCAAGAAATTTAGTCACGTTGATGTCCATTAGACCTCACTATGCTATGATCAACTTAATATTTGTGGAATGTAGTCTATACTGATGATGGAACCTCAGTGCACATCTATAATGCTTTTGGTACACTCATGGGATATTCCAGGCTTTCCAAACTATTCTGGAGTTAGGAACTTCAAGGCCTACAGGCTCTACTCTTGTTTATCTCTATTCTAACGGCATAATTCTTTCACGATTGTGTCTGTTGCACCTTATTATAATACGAGTATCTCCATTTGTTGCTATTTGGGTGTCTACTGGCATACAAATGGACCCAATGTATTTTGAAGTATGGGTCGCAATATCTGTAAATCTTAGGATATTTTTATTGTAGCGAATACTCGCGGAATATAATCTACGCTACTCTTAGAACCTCTCTCTCTCTCTCTCTCTTCTTGGCGTAACGTCCTCATTGGGACAAAGCCTGCTTCTCAGCTTAGTGTTCAATGAGCACTTCCACAGTTATTAACTGAGAGCTTCCCCTGCCAATGACCATTTTGCATGCGTATATCGTGTGGCAGGCACGAAGATACTCTATGCCCAAGGAAGTCAAGGAAATTTCGTTTTACGAAAAGATCCTGGACCGACCGGGAATCGAACCCGTCACCCTCAGCATGGTCATGCTGAATACCCGTGCGTTTACCGCCTCGGCTATATGGGCCCACAGAGTGCAATTCTGATAACTTAGCAACATTCACTTGGTGATCTAGGTCATCCAAACTGTTCTGGAGTTAAGACCTTCAATCTCTACAAGCTCTACTCTTGTATCTCTTTACTTTATCGATGTAATTCTTCCACGATTACCTCTGTTGTATCTCATATGTTGATTATTTTTTTGTGTTCCTTGTGCATCCACTGACATACAAATGATCTTTATGGTATTTGAAAGTGTCGGATATTACCCAAGAACTCCTCTAGGCGTTCCTCGGAAAGTCCTCCAGGAGTCCCTCAGAAGTTCATCGTGATGTTCTCCAAGAATACTTCTACGAGTTTTTAGGGAATGTCTCAGGACTTCCCGTGAAATTCTTCAGGAGATTCCCAGTTGTTTCTCGAAAATTTCAGGAGGTATGCTGGCATTACTCCGACAGTTCCTCAGGAATTACTCCGAAAATTCCCCGAGGATTCCACGGAAGTCCCCTAGAATTCTTCCAAGAATCCCTCCAAGAATTTGAAAGACTCCTACTGGACCTTCCCTAAGAATTTCACTAGAGAACCCTCTAAGATTTCTGCCAATAATCCCTTCAGGAATTTTGCCAGAAATTCCTACAGAGATTTTTCAAGAAATTCTTCAAAAATTCATTTAAAAAATCTTCCAGAAATTCCTTTATGAATACCTCCTAGATTCTTCAGGAAACCTCCAGAAATTCCTCAAGAAAATACTCCCGGGACAACTCCAGGGATTCCACCGAGAATAACTGCAAGGATTTCTCCAAGAACTGCTCCGAAACTTCTTCCAAGAATTCCTCCAATATTTCTCAAGGAAATACTTCAAGAATTCCTCCAAAACTTTCTCCACAAATTCCTCCAGGAATTTCTTCAAGAATCCGTCCAGGTTTTTTTCCAGAAATTCTTTTAAGCAGTTCAACAGGAACTCTAATAAGAATTTCTCCAATATTTATGATACAATTCCTCCAAGAATCCGACCCGGAATTTTGCCAGGGATTCGTTTATAAATTTCTCTGTAAATTCCTCCAGGGATTTTCAATAAATACCTTCAGAAATTCCTCCTGGAATGCCTACAGGAATACCTCCAGGAATTCCTCCAAGAATTCCTTCAGGAAATCCTCCAAAAATTCGTCCAGGAATTTCTCCAAGACATCCACCAAGAACTCCTCCAACAATCCCTTCTAGAATTCTTTTCCATGAATTCCTTCAGCAATACCTCCAAGAAATCTTTCAAGAATTCCTCCAAGAATCTCTCTAGGAATTTCTCCAGGAATTCCTTGAAGATTTTTTTCACGAATTTCTCCAAGAATTCCTACAAGAATACTTCCAGGATTTTTTTCAAGGATTTCCTGAAGAAATCTCTAGAGAATACCCTGGAAGAATTCCTGGAGTACTTTCTTCAAGAATTCATGCAGTAATTTGTGAAGGAATTTTTAAAGAATTTCCCAGGGAAATTCTTAGAGGAATTCCTAAGAATTTCCTTGAACTTCGAGGAAATTTTGAAGTTATGTTTTTCAATTTTTATTTTCTGGAGGAATTCCTGGAGTATTTCATGAAGTACTTCCTGTAAGAATTCATGAAGTAATTCATGCGGGTAATTCCGAATTTACGCTAGGGTTTTCCCGCAAGAACTGGAATTGCAGAAATTTCTGGAGAAACATTCGTTGGTGTTCTCGTCGGTTTTCTACAAAAGTTTTCCTTAGGTAGTGCCATAATTGGAACAGGCACCCCATTTGAATTTTTTTCAAGAATCCCGCTTTGTTTCTTATGTGCTTCGATAGTGCATGAGTAACTGTTTGAGTGATGCAAAAATTTAGCTGCTTGTATCTGCTACTTTCAAAATTGCAATACTGGGAATTTTCTAACCTCCCTCCCCCTTCGTACGGGTTTTTCCTATACTTAATACATTGCTTGTCACATTTTCACAAAACCTACCCCCCTTCCCCCTAGGACAGTGACGTACTTAATGGATGGCCCCTTACTACCTTTAAATGATAAGATAGAGTTTTGTAGTTTTCAGAAATGATGTTCATTTTTACAGTATCTATTGCTTTGCTGAACATTGTAAACCCGAGAAAATTGAAATAAAAAAGTTATAACGAAAAAAACACTTTTTAAGCTGGTGTTACACCATATGCTACTACAATTCATCCAGCACATGGTGAACTTCTGTAAAATTGGCCATAATCAAGATACGTATATTGCTGGATCTAGATTTGTTTCAACATAATATCCTTGATTTTTTTTTCTTTAAAAGGTATTTACATAAAGCAATAAAACCAAATTGGCATTCATCTACACTAAAATGCGATCCTTCGTTCATGGTGTAATAGTTCTTATGACATTCTAAAACCTTTCGGGCTACACTTGTACGATGCAAAAAAAAAACAAAAAAATACCATGAAAGTACAATAACATCCACCTCAATGATATATTTTATCACATTTTATAATCAGATTCTACTTTTTCACTCACGGAATCATCCATTTTCAACGTTTCGGCAGCGATCCTCGAAAACAACACTTTTTAAGCTGGTGTTACACCATATGCTTCTATCGGTGCACATAACTTTGTCAGTTTTGAAGACAGAATTTTCCCGTCTTCGACAAAGTTTCTCAAAATGGCTGAATTTACAATGTTTCCATGGAAGTCATTAGATTTTGGCCACAAATTAAAAAAAAAATATCTTGTTGTATTACCACCTTATCCTAAAAAATGTTACACCTTTTAAATGTACTTCAAAAACAAAGAAACTCCTCCGATGACACCAGATGGCTATTACCAATAGTTTTGTCGCAAAACCCAATGTCCCACTTTTTTTTTTAATTCGTCCCACTTTGTGATGTTCCAATTAGCGAATGGCAATGTAAACATGTTGCAACAAGCGAACGACCGCTGTATATCTTTGAAAAACTTGAAGGGCTACCTTTTACATGAGCTTTGGGAGCAACACTTCCAAGTTCTATCAAACAAAAAATGATATTTCCATATTTTTTTAATATTTTTTTTTGTTTTGGCTCAAGAGCCTGCCGCACCAGCGAAATGTTCGCGACGCACTAGTGCGCCGTGGCGCACTGTTTGGGAAGCACTGCCCTTAGATTCAGTAAATAGTGGTCCCCCATACTTGTTTACATTTAGAAAAAAATCGAAATGATGCTTTCCAGCGTAATTACACCTATTGCCTAGGAACACAAGCCATCGTCTACTGGTGGAAGTTCACCAGTAGAAACCGATTTGAGCAGGAAATTAAAAAAAAAGAAGAATTCAGTATAAGTTAAGGGTCCATTATTGGCTTAAATATCCTATTAGAATTATATTATTTAGTGCTACATTTACGCTATAGTCGATTTTCGGAAAATTCTTGTGAAAATCCGATTTCCAACATCCAACATTCTGTGCACGATGATAACGGTTTGACCGTCGTTTAATCAACTCTGCGCCATATAATTTGAAAATACGTCTGTTTCAACGAACTGCTTATGTATTATAATCTCACAGATAACAGTCATCGCAATCATTTGCAAGATATAAAAAGGCCGCTTTTCACTTTTTTTCATCATATTGGTCTGCATCGTGTGACAGTTAGCCGATTGTATTACAACGTTTGAACGAGCGCATTTTGATATTGCTAAGTGTAAGTAAGGCTATCTAGAGTGAATCAAATGTACTTTGATGTTTAGTTGATGAAAACTGACTCCTTGCAAACTCATTCGGGTTTAACAAAAATCAAGGCTTTGGTTGAAAATAACGCAGTAGTACCAAACAATAAACAAATATATTAACTGAATTCAATTATCTTATATTTCATTACAGCTTTCTCCAACACAAAAAAATGAATGGTATAGAAATGCGAAATGTGAAAATTGACGAAATTCGATATGAACATGCCATAAAATACCCTGATGGAGTGGTGGACAGTCAAAAACAAGTATTGAAAAATGTCGTTACTGATAAAGTGTTGCTAACACCACCTAAAAAGCTGACAGGTATAACCGTGACTCCTGCGATACGGCCAGCAAAACCACTCCCTGCTAAAGCGATTACACCCAAACCATGAAAAGGCCCAACGTTATTGAAAGAATTGCGAATCAAAAAGTTTCAATGTTCTGGTATAAAATGTTATAATCGTTTATTAAAAATGCGCAGAATTAACAGTATGAGTCAAAGAATACTGATTAAATAAACTATTGGTAAACTAAAATACTCATTTGTTTTGTTATTCAGTCACGTTTGAAAAATGGACGTTAATAACTCACCAGCGTACCCTTGCGGGTAAATTCGAAATCAATAACTTCAACATAGACCCATTTCTCCAAAGCGAAACACCACGCTTAGGATGACGACGTGTGTTTCCACAATACTAATATGTTCAAAGTAGAGTTCAAGGTTTTGGCATATTTTACATGTTTTTACACATCTCATAAAATACATGTCGTTCAAAAATGAAACAATGGATATGTGTTGAGCAACGCTTAAGATTATCAAAAAGTATCCCGCATAGCATAAAACAGTTTGTATTACACTCCAAACAGTGTGGCTCCTTCATCTCTTACTGTTACTGTATTAGGCATAGGTGCTTTCCTGTTGAAAACTATGGAACTCCAACATTCGATCATAAAGAACGGTCTACGAAACCCATACCAAATTGTAACAGTATGTCATATTGTGCAGAAATTGTCAAATAACATAGTGATGAAAACTTGTGAGATATGGTGGCAATATGGAATGAACTTTTCCCAAATGGTTAATGATTATGTTTTCGCATCACACTTACACATGTACATTGTACTGTATGCTAATTAAATTTAACAGTTTGCCAAATAGTAGCGTACATTGGAATCCGTAGTACCGACGAACGTTGGAGTTTGCAATGTTGTAAAAAAAAAACATTTTTTTTCCTGTAGATCCCCCGTGAGCAACTGTGTGAACTTCAGTGAAAAATAATCTGAAAACTTGCCTCAAAAAAGATTTGAAGTGCCTGAAGCGACTAGACACAATGGTAAGTTTTGAATGATTCCTAAATTTTGGTTTCTGTGTTGTATCTCGTCATATGCAAATTATTTTTCAGAATTCGTGAACTTGATCCCGCATGACTGTGTGCGACTGTGAGGTTTTCCGGGAGGAGCGACGTATTCGACCTGCTGCGCGTGGAAATTGTGTGTCTCTTACGAATAAAAATCCGCTCCCACCGGGCCCAGGATGGGACGTGTCGCAAGTCAGGAAAATTCAGGAGACATCACTGCCAATCCTATCGGAAATATCATGATCCAAGATGCTCCTCCATCAATGCAGGATGCGCTGCTCAGCATGATGCTTATATAAATATTCTTTGGATCGTTGATAAATATTTGATGAATAAAAAAACTTCAGTGAACGCATAAACGCTCTTTTTTATTTTCAAACGATTCAAATATAAATTACCCATAAATCAAACCTTTAAATACCATGAAAAACCATATATCAATAATAATCCATATGGTTCTCGTTTTTCTTCTAGCTATATTGTTAAACTATTCTCTTACCGTAATAGAGACGAACCAGCCAAGGGCTGAAAGTCTCTTCAATAAAGACAAATCAATCAATCAAATCTTACCGTAATCCAGGGTCAAATTGATCACTTTAAACAACTTTGGCGGATAACATTAGTGACAATTCCAATTTTGCGAAAAAAATTTCTGTAAATTCAGTACCCAGTGGATCTCCATGAAACCGTGTGGCAGAATTTTATTCAACAAATTTATACTTTAAGTTCAATAACTCCAAAAATAAAAAAAAAATGAAAATGTCACTTTGGGGCGAAATTGATCAGCATACAATTAAAGACCGCCCCAGAAAGTATGGACGCAGTAAGACAATACTGGCATTTTAAAATTATTGACTAGTAGTTATTTTTGTAGGCTACATCCTGTTGATCAACCTATTCTCTCAGCCTATATATAGCGGTTAATGCGGTTCCAACAGTTTGTTTCAAAATACATCAACTTTTAGGGGAACATTATCGTAAAAATGTGCACAAATGATGTACATAGCTTAAAAGGACACTTAGGAAATAACCAAAATGTGGAGGGAGTAAGTGAGAAATCATTATAAGCAGCAAATACCAAACACGGTGGGGAGAACACGTTTGAGCATATACAAAGACTGGGTCAAAAATAAAGATCCTGCTAACCCTCGTTTGGATAAACGTATAATGAAGTTATTTGAGCACAAGAAAAAACCTTCTAACTAACACAGAGCGACATATGACCAAACAAGTTACCATTCCGAATTCCAATGATCATCGTGGTAAAGAACGTTTGCATATTCGATCCTATAGTAATCAGAAACAGCCAAAACATAGCTCGAAACAAGAACCATCGATCAGCCACAGACAACTGAAGACTAGGTGCGTCCATACTTTCTGGGGCAGTCTTTAAGCATCGGTTAAAAAGGAAAATTGGCTTACCCGCTTAATTTTGCTCTTCTAAACTCGAATAACGAGTTAAAAATCTTACATCTGGTAATGTTGACACCTTAAATGCAAAATTAAATTTTTAAGTTCCCCCCTTAACGCCTAAAGTAAGGCAATTACCTTTAAAATAAGTTATTTCTATCACAATAAATGACTATTTCATCAAAAAATGAACTTGTTTTTACTTATTTATGTTCAGAATAGCTACATAACTTCCCAACCAAGCTTGTTATGTTTTTCGGCTTTCAGTCACATAAAAAGCGTTGATTATTCTAAATCATTGCCTACGTTTCGATCCTATGGTTGGGATCTTCATCAGGGCTCGATATGAATCAACTTGTGAAGATCGTGTTGATCATATGGTGGAATGTCGTTTTCATTGGGTTCGGGCACCGCACTTGTAACTTTAGACCAACCAGCACCCTGGTTGAGATGGTGGGTGGGTGGTACGTTTAACCGTTCGAGTCGCAACACTTGGCACTTTGGGAACACTTCTCCCAGAAGTTTTATTGTAAGCTACTACCATTCCCACTGGAATGCAATAAATGACTTACACCCACTGTGTAGAATTAGCATTTAAGTTAAAAACTTATTAATAAAAATAAAAAAAAAAACTTACACCCACTGACATTTAATTTCTTCGAAAATTACTTTGAAAATAGGAATTTATTGAAAAAGTTCCTATCCAGCAAATAAAAGTCTTGCGATATCACATCGCTTTCGCTGCACATCAGTTACGGCGTAAAACTGATGTAAAATAACATTCTTTCCACGCAGCAAATCTGCTGCGAAGCTTGAAAGTAGGTCTAGCAATCGCTAGAACCGAACCGGTACACAAGTCACACACACACACACACACACACACACACACACACACACACACACACACACACACACACACACACACACACACACACACACACACACACACACACACACACACAAGTTATCGTCGAAGGGTTGTTCTCTCAACACGAGCCTACGATATGGCCACCGACTCCATACGGCCATACAGGCGAGGAGAGAGTGAGTATCACCAACGACGAGCTGATAGCAGCGGCCAAGAAAATGAAAGCGAAGAAAGCGCCCGGCCCGGATGGTATCCCCAACATAGCGTTGAGAACAGCTGTCGAGGCCAACCCAGATATGTTCCGGACATCTCTGCAGATTTGCCTAGATGAGGATTGTTTCCCGTCTCAGTGGAAAAGGCAAAAACTGGTACTGCTACCGAAACCAGGCAAGCCCCCCGGTGAACCAGGTTCATTCCGGCCGATATGCTTGCTGGATACGCTCGGCAAGCTGCTAGAAAGAGTCATCCTCAATAGGCTGACAACTTTCACGGAAGGAGAGCATGGTCTGTCGGGGATGCAATTCGGATTCCGAAGAGGGAAGTCAACGATAGATGCTATCCAGGCGGTTGTTGCTACAGCCGACAAAGCAAGGACGAAAAAAACGACGGGGTAACCGCTTCTGTGCCGTCGTCACGATCGATGTGAAGAATGCATTTAACAGCGCAAGCTGGGAAGCCATCGCTACAGCGCTGCACGAGATGAAGGTTCCGGACTACCTCTGCAGGATTCTCAGTAGCTACTTCGAAAACCGGACTCTGTGCTACCATACTAGTGCAGGGCAAAAGAACGTCACGATAAGTGCAGGCGTCCCACAGGGGTCTATCCTAGGTCCGACGTTGTGGAACGCAATGTACAACGGGGTGCTGACACTGCAGCTACCGACAGGCGTCAAAATCGTCGGATTCGCGGACGATATCACGTTGGTGGTAGTTGGCGAGTCCCTAGAAGCAGTGGAGATACTTGCTACGGAGGCGGTAGATGCTGTTGAGAACTGGATGCAGAGGAAGAAACTATCCATAGCCCACCAGAAAACGGAGCTGGTGCTGCTCAGCAACTGCAAGGTGGTGCAGAAGGCTGCAATCATAGTCGGGGAACATGCCATAGACTCCAAGCGGGAATTGAAGCATCTCGGCGTTATGATCGACGACCGGTTAAATTTCAATAGCCACGTCGATTATGCCTGCGGAAAAGCAGCAAAGGCGATCACAGCTTTGTCGAGGATCATGCCGAACAACTCGGCAATCAGCAGTAGCAAGAGGCGGTTACTAGCTAGCGTATCCACATCGATCCTAAGGTACGCTGGTCCGGCTTGGTCGACCGCAACAAAAACTAGGAGGAATCGAGTTCAGCTCTGCAGCACGCACAGACTGATGGCCATGAGAGTGGCGAGCGCCTATCGCACGATATCATCGGATGCGGTGTGCGTGATCGCCGGAATGGTCCCTATCGTCTTCGTTCTGGAAGAGGACAAAGAGTGCTACGAGGCCAGGGGCGCTAGAGGAGCTCGGAAGGCAGCGCGAGTCGTCACGATGGCGAAGTGGCAACATGAGTGGAATACCACAGCGAAGGGAAGGTGGACCCACCGGCTTATTCCAAATCTGACGAAATGGGTGAACAGAGCTCACGGAGAAGTCAATTTCCATTTGACGCAGTTCTTGTCAGGTCATGGCTGCTTTAAGAAATACCTGCATCGGTTCGGACACGCAGGGTCGCCGTTCTGCCCCGAGTGCGGAGATGTAGAGGAATCACCGGAACACGTCCTTTTCGAGTGTCCCCGCTTTGCTGTGGAGCGCAGTGAGATGGCAGCAATCTGCGGTGCTGGTCTAAGTGCCGACAACATCGTGGCCAGAATGTGCCACGACGAAGCCTGTTGGAACGCGGTGAACTCCGCGGTAACGAAAATGATGTCATTTCTCCAGCGGAAGTGGCGAGAGCTGCAAATGAACGATAGAAGAAACAATCCGGGGTAAGCGTAGTAGTTCCGTCCGCGTGTGGTAAATCTGCCGTCTGGGACTACCGGTGTCATGAGCAATTAAGGTGTGGAGCTTACTGGCTCTCGGTCGGTATTCGGGAGAACTTCCTACGTCGGGGAACTCTCTGTCGGAGTAGGATAGATCCACTGCCGGGGAGTATCCGAGTAGTGCGCGTGAAGTCATTGTGCTCAATGGCACACGGGCGGTAACGGGAGAACGTCTTTCGTCGGGGACTTCTCTGTCGGAGTAATACAGATCCACCGCCGGGGACTGTCAGAGTAGAGCGATCGGGAAGAAGCACCGGAGCATGGTCGTCAGGGCGCCTGTGAACCGGAAGCCGTCTCCAACCAGAATCGCAGGACCGACCTTGGCATCTGCCCGGGAAGTCGGTTGAGGGAGAAGTTTCAGTGTCGGGAAACTCTTCGTCGGGTAGGATATATCCACCGTCGGGGACTATCCGAGTCGTGCGCGGAAACCTCGAGTGCTGATTGGCACTCGGGCGGCACCGGGAGGACAACGTTCTCGGGGCAAATCAGTAGGAGCCGATGAACTCAGCGTGGCTCTAGAATAACAAATTTGATGGAAGTGGTACTAACATAGAGTTTACCGCTCAATGGCGGCACATTAAGCAATAACAAGCTAACCGGAGCCGAACGGCTAAGAACGATTAGAATAACAAATTTGAAAAATAGCATGTATGTCGCTTAGTGGCGATACTAGAATATTAACAGCATACTAACGAAGCGGTGCGCATAGCATGAAGAAGACTAGGATAACAAATTGGTGATGGTGCACAAGGCACATAACGCCTCCCCTCCGAAGAAATACTGCATGGTGGTACCGGAGGGGAATTTAAGGTGGAGGTGAACTAGGAGAGTGTTTTTAGTGGGTAGGCGCACATTCGAATCCCACACAGCGTCTTTAGAAGATTTTTGGACTCCTAGAATAAAAAAAAAAAAACACACACACACACACACACACATACACACACACATACACACACACACACACACACACACACACACACACACACACACACACACACACACACACACACACACACACACACACACACACACACACACACACACACACACACACACACACACACACACACACACACACACACACACACACACACACACACACACACACACACACACACACACACATACACACAAGCTAATCGCCAATTAGAATTTATTTCCAAAATCGCCCGTAACTTTAAAGATCCCCAGTGTTTTAAAGCATTACACCGTGCCCAATAAGTTCTCATACAAAATACAAATTTACAAAACATAATATTATTTCACATCTGTGATTCATATTTTCAAAATGAATGCATGTATTGATGGGCCACATAATACTGATTAAATAAAGCATACGGTTTAGAATAATGTTATTTTCTATTTGTTTTTACAAGCTTAGCAGTACACTTCCGTTTTCTGAAATCCGTTTGCTCCGGCACGCAAGAAAAATTTTTCATTCGACGGTAACTAAAAAGAGTCCAAAAGGTAAAATTTTGAGTTTTTATCCCAAGTATTGTACCAGATGGATATACTAAGGCGAAAACAATACAATTTTAGTTATGATATGGTAAGAAATTTGCAAGTAAGCTCAACTTGGGCTGGTTTCCTTGAAAATGATCGTTATATTAAAGATAAACGTCATTAAACGTAAATTTTGGACGAAATTTACCACAATAGGGATACAAGCATGTGAGAATTGATCAGAATTTTCGATCTTTCTTGAATAGTTCTCTTGCTAAAGCAAACGCTATATGTTTTATATTTTTGAAACAACTGGCCCTCTGAGTGTGTTAAACTACTCGAAAAAGTAATATAAAACTTTATAACATGTTTAAATAGGCTATTTAATTTAATATATGATTTTGTTGATTTGGGGTAACATTGATCATGTCAGTGATCAATGTTCGTTTGTTTTGAAAATACCCTTGCTTACTTAATTCGGGGTCGCTGATTTCGAATACAAATTCTTACAAGTTATGAGCTTTTTAAGCTATTTCAGGATTAAAATTCTCTAAACCTCAAATAAATGCGCCATCCAACACCTAGGAGTCCCGGATAGCTTACGCCGGCTACTTGAGAGCTATTTCCAGAATAGGGTGCTACTCTATGATACGGACGAGGGCGAAAAAAGGTACCCAAGCCTAGAGGGTAACATTGGTCCATCGATCCTACGGATTCAATAGAAGTCAGAGAATTTGACGTTCCAAGTATCTTAGAATTATGTAAGGGTAGGCGGGGCAATATGGACACCCGGGGCAGAATGGACACCCTCAATATTTTGAAATATGCAAACTTTTTTGAACTTTTAATGAATGGAGAATGTAGTCCATTTGTCTAAAACGTAGTTTCAGGAAAGAAACATTCGAAATTAAAATTATACTTGATTTTACACGAAAAAGTTGCGTCCTCCGTTTTTTGTGCATGGAAATTATAATTTTCACACCATCTAAAATACGATTTAGTGATTAATTTATTGCCGGTCGATTAAAACCTGATATTTCTAGAACACATGCAAGTAGTTTTGCTGTATCCACATGCTTAACATGTTTATATTTTCTTCTTTATTATATCAAAAATCAAGTTTGGAAATATCTTCTGCTGCCGGGGCAAAATGATCACTCACCTTTTTGAAAGAAGCGGCAAGGGAAAAATAAAACCTAAATCACAAACCAACCAAATTCTTCGATTTCAGTATATTTTCGGTTGAATGTTCACTATAGTAGACATAGGGTACAACAAATTGGTCAAAAAAACGACAGCAGTGGAAAATAGTTGTTCTAGGCACAGCTGTACATGCCGACAAAAACGAAGCTTTATCCAAAACAGCCTGAATTTAAATTAACTGAACAAAAATGAACTACTTCGGCGAATTATTCATCCATAATAATTGTTTTGTAATGAAATGGCTTTATAGGTGTAAATAATGTACGAAATTCTTAAAAGTCTCATGGTGTCCATATTGCCCCATGGGGGTGTCCATTCTGCCCCGTATGCTTTAAGACGGTCATGAATAACTAACATTTTTTGAAGTGAATAAATCATTTTTCTTCGTGAGCATTCTTGTGCAATAGATGCTAAATAGACTTTAAAAGGATACATGTATCAAAAAACTAAACTTTTTTGACATCTTGCCAGGTAAAGTTGGCAAAATCCTTAGGGTGTCCATATTGCCCCGCCTACCCCTATTCTAGTAGTTAAGCACACAATATGCATTCCCGTCATATTCTCAATGTGCGGAATAGTGGCCCAATGTCACCCCGCACAACGGTACAAAATCACCGCGCAACATTCCAAGCGCACGAAAATGTGCGTTATTTTTGAGTTCTAAAAATGGTTGCACTGCAGCAACCTTGTTTCGACGTCCTCGGTAGTGATGGCGACTGTTGGCTTAGCCGCTGTAGCTGCTGCAATGGCGCGCAGCGATGCACGTTGAGCTCGGGTAGGATGGCCGAATTACGGTGCGGAGGAAGTGGTGGCTGGACGGAAGGCCTCCGATTTATTATCCACGAGAGCTTGGCACGGACAAAGTCGTGCTTCCCAGGTTGATCCTCCAAAGGTCAATAGGGACGCGACAGAGCCCAGCGACCCGGCTTCGTGTACTTAGATTCCTGCTAGGCCGAGCGGGAAATGCCACGTCTTCTATTTCCCAAATTCGGACCTGGTCCGGCGTACGCTGATTAGCGACGTACGGGGAACCGAGCTCTCGGACTCTCTCCACCGGGGTTTTTGACGTGTGGTGGAGTCGACGACGGTTTTTGGCGACCGTCGGAGTTATATCGTTCGACTTTGGCGACGAACCTCACTTCTCTCCGTTTAACTGCCTCGAAAGGCGGGCCTTAGCGGACACCCGAGCTCTATTCCGTCCTTCCTAGACGAGGTTGACGCCTGAAGACGCCATGGAACCCCAAATTCGACTCCGCTTGTCGAGTTCTCACACTTGCACCAGCCCGTACAATAAAAAGCGCCTAAGCGCTGGAGAAAGTCCAACGCGAATAAGATTTTAAAGTTAAACAACACGAAAACACTAAAATACACTTAATAATTACCTTTTTATCTACTACAAATAAGTATGTTGTAGAACGTCGCGAATAACGGTCCCGCAGACCGGAAACACGTACTAACAAAACTGTAGAGCAACAGAGAAAACGTTTAGAGCACTTAAACCAGAGAATACACCATTTCACTGCATTACCTTCGGTACGTGACTCGAAAGGTCCGAAATTCACTATAACTTAGCTTCAAAACTTAATCTTCAAAAAACGCGATCACTTCTACACTCCAGCCTTGTAGCGAACGAAATGACCGAGCTTAAGTCATTTTGTTTAAAAGAAACTTACTCTAACAATCCCCCTATTCATTTAGTAAATTGCGCCAACGAACTATTCGCATGGCGATTGAAATCAGTTGGCGCCTATCTAGGTTCGTCAAGATGGTGTAATTGAGATACATATTTTCAGGAGCCATTACTGTACTCACTACGTAGTTATGGCATATGAGTTAGCCGAGACACAAACCAAAAGTCGACATACATAATTTATTGCTAACACAAATCAGTCACGAGCAAATTCAGGGTATATTCAGGGTTTATATTTGATTCAAAACATTTAGTGTACTTCTTAAAATATTCTAATAAACTAAAACTAAATTAAGCGAATTCAAAAGCATTTTGCTTAAAAAAAACGTCAAAACCGCTTTTCTATCTACTCTATTCAATACAAGCAAATGCATTTTTTTTTTTTAATTTATTTATTTAATTAAAATAAAGTTCGTGTGACAATTTTAATCGACTAACCTAAATCACTACCCATCTTAGTCCTACTTGTCTCATCAGTTGCCATCAACAAATATTTAAAAAGTTTCCAAATTCCGCGTTAAACACATTCCTTTTGTTCCACCTCATCTCTCATATTTCTTTTTTGAAAATAAACAACGATGGTTCATGAACCCTCAAATTAAATGCAATCGCTTTTGCTGTCAACCATAATGCAGCTTTACGCTGTTTGGATGATAACGGAATACTAAACTGGAGAATATCTTCTATGTCATTCACGTTTACCTTCATATTGTTTCTTATTACATTCGTACACCAGTCCCAGATCATTTTGGCTTTGGGGCACTGTTTTATGCGATGTTCATTGGTATCGGAAAGACCGCACTTTTCACATGTTGTGACGTTAATATGACCTATGTTGTATGCTTTAAGTTTCTCTTTATTTGGCACAAGATCATTCACGAAAACAAATAATTTGGCCCGATCATTAAGCGATAAAAAGCTGGAACTAACATTATCCCAAATGTTTTGCCAATCAAGTTGGAATCTTGTTTCGACTAATGGAATCTGCTTATTTTTATCGATAAAGTATTCATACATGAGATGAGTTGTCTGTAAGTTATAGTTATTTTTGATTATTATCCCTTCGCGCAACCATTCTCTAGCATTTCTTGTTAGCTTCCCGCTAATGTTATCATTCTGTAAATAAGATTCTTCCATATTTTGACCATTCCCATCAAAGTTGTAGAAAATATTTTTCAAAAACAACGCTTTGCATTTTGCCTCAGGGTCTACTAGACGAAGACCACCTTTGCGATAGTCCATGTAAAGCTGGTTTCTACTGAGTTTGAAAATAAAACTGGTCCAAATGAATTTTTCGCATGCTGATTTAATTTGTGCAAGATGTTGATTAGATGGCGGGATTATCTGGGCTACATACCACAATTTAGACAATACGAACACGTTTAAAACTATACTTCTTTCTATTATGTTTAGCTGTCGGACATTATGAATTTTTAAAACGCCCTTCACATTAGCTATCAATCTTCCGTAATTGGCTTTTACCATTGAGCTCCAAGTTTTCTGAAAAACTACTCCCAAAATCTTCAAAGAATCAGCTTCTTGGATGCGCTGTGGACCTATACTTGCAATATTCAACTTTAATTTTTCATTTTTATTTGTCAAGTGGAATCAAAACCAACATTATTTTACTTAAAGAAGAGAAAAACGTCAAAACGTTACACATGTCAAAAGAAAAATCGAGAAAGAATCCGGTGAATCACACACCACGTGCTAATCTGTGACATTTCTCGACGTCAAACTGTTGTCAGACTTGCTCATTTGAATGAGCAATAACAATTAAGAAATTTCTTTTAATTTCATGAAATTTCGCCAAGTTTACCAAAGCATTTGTAGATTTTGAAATTTTGATTATTTTCAACATTTTTTTCTGAGAATTGTTTTACCCCGTTATCCTCTCAAGAAAAAAAAATATGTGATAAAGCATCTATTCTTGAATAGAATAACGAACTCTGAAAATTCGAGTCCGATCAGAGAACATCGTAGCAACGTTATTTCGAAAGGGGGTTGAGTTAGTCCGTGTTACCCTACTTTCCCCAAATGAAAAGAATCCAATACATAATTGCATTTCTTAGTCATCATTTTTCTGTTGAATTATTATTGAAGAAAAACCCTTGAAAGTTAAATAACGTTTTCAGAATTTGCGGGAACACTTCTTTTTAGACAGCTAAAAATATGGGGTAAAATGCATACTAGACCGATGCAAATTTTGAAATTTTCGCTCCCCTATGCTTAAACGATCACAATTTGGGTTATGATTATCCTGCCAAAATTTGAGATTTTTTGGATCAAATTTGATTGAGCACACGCCATATGAAGTTTGCATGGAAATTACTATGGAAAATGGAATCTTTTATTTGCACAAGCCGAAATATCTTTTCATGATATCTTAAAAATAAAACCGATATGGATTCACATAGCCTAAACATAAATCTATCAAAGTGCCGAAGATACATGACACGTAAAACCTATAGAAAAATTGTTATTCATTTAAAATTTAATTCAAATCTTTAGTAATGATGTTTTACTTTTCGTCTTGGGAACACTGCGTGGGGTAAATTATGCCTAGTAGGCAAGGAAAATTATGCAACGCAGTGTGTCAAAATAAAAACACAATTCGCTGCAGCTAGAGCGGCACCAAGAATGTTAACTGCTAATAATCATCCGTTCTACTGCCACTTCTTCAAGTTGTGTTTCCGCGGACCGAGGAAGGAGTCTAACAACTTCCGTATTCTCTGGACTGACGACTGTAGGGTCAAAAAACAACATTGCATTGGGTTGTCAATAATCCATTACATTCGGTGCCATGCACGGCAACCACCACCATGTACCTTGTACCGACTTTTTGAGCCCTCTAAGCAGAATACCCTCTTCGAATGAGTGAAATCAGTTTTGTACACTCGTTCGGGTACCACCACAGACTTAAATTTTATCCTACTAGATTTCAATATGACATTGGAAAGACATTTCTAGGAATAAATGAGCAATTTTCTGGGAAAATTTAATGATTGTATTTATTTGTCTAGCCATAAAATGTTATGAAAGTGTCCTTTGAATTTATGTATCGGCTCGTATGTAGTTCGGATAGTCTGTGACAGGGAACGTTATCCCCTGAAGTTCAATTGTTGAAATGACGGCCGTTCACTTCCAGATTAAGATTCAGATTGAGTTGTCAAGCGTTAACTGTAAGATGAGCCAATATCGTATTCCCGAGTACCTGGAAGTGGAGGAGTATTCTTATCATCAATTTGCGACTGTTTGTCTCCATCCTAAGCTGCATCCTGTTACTCCTCGACCAATTTACCATCACGAAAAAAAAACAAGAGTAGCAGTACTCGCTGTTGCTGCACGCCATCGCATTCCCATTTTGACATTTTGCTTTGTAAAATTTTCATTTGGCCTACTAGGAAGAATTTTGCTCTCGCAGTGTT
The DNA here is from genome assembly GCF_035046485.1 of Aedes albopictus. NCBI lineage: Eukaryota > Metazoa > Arthropoda > Insecta > Diptera > Culicidae > Aedes > Aedes albopictus. Next base: position 45,631,747 of record NC_085136.1, read on the forward strand.
CCCAAAAGTTAAAGTAAAAGAGCATTGATAAAGATTTAAAATCAAATTTTATTGAATAACAATTTTTCTATGGGTTTTACGTTTCATGCATCTTCAGAACTTTGATAAATAACTGTTTAAGCTATTTGAATCCATATCGGTTTTATTTTTAAGACATCATGGATAGATACTTCAGCCCGTGCAAATGAAAGATTAGCTTTTCCATAGTCATTTCCATGAAAACTTTAAATGGCGTGTGCTCAATCAAATTTGAGCCAAAAAATCTCAAATTTTGGCAGGATGATCAGAACCCTAATTGTGATCGTTTAAGCATAGGGGAGCGAAAATTTCAAAATTAGCATCGGTCTAATGCATACCCAAATAAATTTTTTTTTCGAAAGTTTTTAAGTTGGCGCATTTGGGTCACATATCAAATAAAAGCTCTTGGGTAATCCTTCAAAACGTAGTACTCAGTTTTTTATTCTAGTTCTGTTGGAACGAAAACAGGCGCCCTGAAAATCGTCAAAAAAAATATGAAAATAGATATCAAAGAATATCCAACGGAAGTGCCATTGGAATAGAATGTCCATGCAAAATTTCAGCTGAATCCGTTAACTTTTGCGGAAGTTATTGCGATTTTAGTGATTTTACCTATTTTTAGACATGAAATCTTTGAGAGCTATTTTACCCCACTTCTCCCTAACAGGAAAAATCTGAAAATCGGCAAGTTATCATCTTTTATATGGAAAACCATACCCTGAAATTTTCAGCTCAATCGGAGCACATCGATTCCACTTCCTTTGGAAAGGGGGTTGCGGTTCTCGCGAACTGGCTCTTAATGGCTACAGAGAATGACAAAACAGAGAAAAAACACTGGAAAAGAAAACACAAGCGAATTAAACTTTTATACCAGCAGAGCAAAGAAAGTCGAAAATACATCCCATGTATGTGACATCGGGGGTCCCCAACACATCTCGCACAGGAACAAAGGGTTGTCTACCTCGGGCCTCAAGGGTATTCAAAAGTAGTGCTCTGGAGGCGTCATTATCCGGGCATTGCCAAACTACGTGGTCGATGTCATCATAACCGGAACCGCACTTAGTACAAACGTTGCTGTACGCGAGGTTAATCCTGTGTAAATGCGCGTCTAGCGAGTAATGGTTGGACATAAGTCTTGACATTACGTGAATGAAATTGCGACTTACATTCAAACCATACCACCACACTCGCAAAGAAACATAAGTAATAATGGAATTTAACCACCGTCCCAGCTGGCCATCTCGCCAATCATTTTGCCAACTTTGAAGAGAACTCTGGCGAACAAAATGGAAAAATTCATCATGTGAAATTCTTCTATCATAGATCTCACCTTCCTGTGCGCCCACCTTTGCGAGAGAGTCCGCCTTCTCATTGCCATAAATTGAGCAATGCGAGGGGACCCATACAAAGGTAATCTTGTATGATCTTTCGACCAGTCACCCATCTGCTCCCTTATTTTTGTAAGAAAGTAAGATGGATGTTTTACAGGTTTCATCGACCGGAATGCCTCAATCGAACTAAGGCTATCCGAGAAGATGAAGAAATGGTCCACGGTGTGTTGAAACAGGATTATTATCGCACTTTCATGAACCTAAAATATTTTTTCGTTATAAGTTAGCCTTAGCTGTATATATTAAGATTCTGGAGGTTAAAAAATCTTTCATCGGGGAAAATGAAAATAAATTCGATTTTAGTAGTTTACCACTTATCCCATATGATATGGTATTACGCAAATCTGATGAACCTAAACTCCGCTTGAAAAAGTCCCCTTTCTAATAATAAATTTGAAATCATTTAGAGAGACACGAATGTAAAGTCTTTAAAACGAGTTTAAATTTGTTTGGCGTTCGTTTCATGTGTCCAGCCCACTACAGTCTGCCAAAAGTCATAAATCATAAAAGTCTACATTCCTTCTATATGTCTGGCAATAGATATTTGTTATAGAGATAAGCAAATACTTCCCATTAGTGCGACGCATACATTTAAGGAAGCACCATAAACTTGTGACTCAAACCATTTGCAGCATGTGTGAATTTTCCTGAAATGGTGGGTATTAGTTGCTCATACTTTGCATGTCAAACCACATCCACAAGGATATTAGCCAAAAAGTATGAGTCGATTATACTGAGCGTGCGTGACTTATTTGTAAAAGTTCTGCCTCTGATCTGTGGAAGACTTTTGTCCATACTAAATCTTAAAATTTTGAAAGACTTATCTCCTTGTTTCTTATAAAATGATACCTTTAGGTTTAAGTGGGCAGTTGAGTCTCAAATAACAAAAAGTTGACACAAAATACATAAGTCGTTGTCATATGGCCCCCTTAATGCTAGAACTAGGTAACTCGTTTTTTGGAAGTGCGGGTAAAAATGGCTGGTAAAACTAATCCTGGTATAAAACAACCACTTTGTTGGTCTTAAAAGATGAATCATTATGTGTTTTCATAGTTTCAATGGATAAACTTTTGTTTATTATGGTGTATGTTCAGATAAAAACAAAACTCAAGAAATTTCGCAAAACCAGTTACCTAGTTCTAGCATTAAGGGGGCGATATGATGTTAATGCACTCAAAAAACTTATTATTCAACATTTTGTTTAAAATAAGGTACACCGGGGCAAGTTGAAATGGGTGGGGTAAGATGAAACAGCGGGTTAAAACGTGATATTACCCAGTCAACCAGTGATCGTATAAGGTGTTGCATAAGATGTTAAAGTGGAGGCCATATACGTACATTTTACATGCGCCTAAATGAAGACGTGTACGCATATGGCTTCCACTTTATCATCTTATGCCACATCTTATACGATTACTGGTTGTCTGGGTATCTAGTCATGATAAGCAATTTGAATGTTATAACATTTTTTTTAATCAAACAATCATTTGGTCAAGGAAAATTATACAAATTGTATTGAAATCTTTTCCAAAACCTTACAAGTTTTTATAAAGAATTTACCTTACCGAATGCAACGCATGCTGAATATATGTCAATGTGAATGACATATTATAGTATTAGCCTAAAATATATCGGAAACATATCAATTCACAAGTAATCTGATGAATTTCAATAATAGTAGTCTCGTGCAGTGATTTTTTTTCTATGTTCGTCCGGGTATTCTGTAGTTTTATTTTATAAGATACTTTGGTCTTGATAAAAACTTCCTGCATTTTAACGGTTTCAATGTTATGACTGCATGAAATAAAAATTCTTTTTTCCCAAGTAAAATACCTTCTTTTTTGCAAAATGAGTTTGACAACAGATTCAGTATGGGGAGAAATGTCACTTGTCCTTGCAGAGCGTGATAAAAACAAAATAAAAAGGAATAGTTATCAGAACGACTAGTCATAAAACTGAAAAACCACTGAACTTTACTTACAAAGTGAAACTATCCATTAGAGTTGAATTAAAAAGTCACCCGTACCTTCTATGTGTTATAACTAATTAGCAATCAAACTCTATTCAATGATTCCAAAATGAAGCATAAAATAACTAATAAAAGTTCTTAAAAAGTTGTATCGAAACCTCAAATTGCGTCAATCTTGCCTCACTTTGCTCATCACTGTTTGTTTTTTTATATTTATTTTATTACATTTCCGAAAAATTAATGTCTTCTTAATCTTGTTCTTTTAAGTTTTTAGTTTATAAATTTAGTTAAATTTGTTCTCAGTATAAACAACAATAAACAAATCTAAAACTATGTAAAAAGAAAATAGAAGAACAGTACTTTCCTTTTAATTGCACTACGATTTTGCATTCTTTGACAGATACGTATTTCGACCTCAATTGTTAGGTCAGAAGGCCGGCTCCAGAGGCACGTTATCCTCCATTTGGGAAATTTGTGCCTGTTAGGTCATCTTCAGTGTCTCGTACTTAATCCGATATTATTTTTACGTACATGTATTCATAGGATGAATTTTCACTTGTAAGTAAAACATCGAGCCCTGCAATATCAGAGCACAATATACATAAAAGTTTTTATTATATTCGATGAGCTATCAGTATTTCTGTTAAACTTGCTCAAAAATAACTTTATTGGACAGTTTACATAAATGTTAAAAAATACGCTTGAGTAAGTCACCATATTTGTTTAATGATTTCGCAATCGAAGCATCTTTCGTGGCCGTGTGATCGTCGTTTAGGTGTATCGTTACATGGTTTGGCATGCAAAGTATGTGCAAGTAATACCCGCCATTTCAGGCAAACTAGCACATGAAGAGTATGTGCTGCAAATGGTACGAGTCACAGGTGTATGGTGCTTCCTCAAACATATGCGTCGCACTAATGGCAAGTATTTGTTTACCTCCATTACAAATATCTATGTACCAGACATATGGAAGGAATGTAGACTTTTATGATTTATGACTTTCGGCAGACTGTAGTGGGCTGGACCCATGAAACGAACGCCAAACAAATTTAAACTCGTTTTAAAGACTTTACATTCGTGTCTCTCTAAATGATTTCAAATTTATTATTAGAAAGGGGACTTTTTCAAGCGGAGTTTAGGTTCATCAGATTTGCGTAATACCATATCATATGGGATAAGTGGTAAACTACTAAAATCGAATTTATTTTCATTTTCCCCGATGAAAGATTTTTTAACCTCCAGAATCTTGATATATACGGCTAAGGCTAACTTATAACGAAAAAATATTTTAGGTTCATGAAAGTGCGATAATAATCCTGTTTCAACACACCGTGTGGTCTACGGGCATGTTGGAAATCATCCCCAAAGCGAAATTGATTGCGGCCAGCTCAGCAACATAAACCGAACAAGGTTCCTGAAGTTTGCGGAAGGCGGTGAACTTTTCATTGAAGACACCGAAACCAGTGGATCCATCTATGCGAGACCCATCAGTAAATTGACATTTTGGTACTTTTCGTTAAAAATGCGAGGAATAGATATACATCGAGATCTGGTAATCCATGAATAGCTTGTTTCATGGACTGATCGTACTGTCATTAGTGAAGTGTACACGGGGAGGATGATAACTTGGTAGGCTTATGTCAGATGACATGTAGAACAGATAGATTTTCATGAATTTTGATTGAGTGTTTAGACTGAGCATTTCTTCGAAGTTTTCAATGACAAGTGTGTTGCTCACTCCACACTTGATAAGTAACCTTAGCGAGAGCTCCCAAAATCGGTTCTGGAGAGGTTTCACCCCTGTCAGGACTAGACGTGTGCGCCGCCGTCGCCGACGTTTTTTTGGCGCCGCCGCCGCCACTCAAATTGACCCGGCGCGCCGCTGTTTAAATTTTTCCACGCCGCCGAGCAAAATTTCCCACGCCGATCAGAAAGCGACTTGGGTATTTTATTTTTCAAGCCAGCACATAAAACAGTACTGTTCCAACCTGTAGAGCTACTACTAGTTAAATATTTGAACAATCTGCATTGGATAATATTTTTGGCGCGTTAATTCTGTATAGTATTTATTGATTTAGGGCGCATTTTTTTTGGCATAAAAATTTGTATGTGAGTGTTTTTAGGGCCGGGAAGGATCTTAGCTAGATCTGAGCCGCCTCCTCCTGAGTAAAGGATGACTCCCATACAAATGAATTTTTAGGGTCCTCCAAGAAATCCTTAGAGTTTCCGGGGGTCATATAGGCGTTTCTTGTGGGATTCTCAGGGAGTTCTTGTTGAGTTTCTTTCAGAAGTTTCTCATGAGATTTTTAAAGAGGTTTCGTCTGGGATTCCTTTAAGAGTTCTTGCCAGGATTCCCCTAGGAAGTACTTCCGAGATTTTTCCAGAGATTTTTTCAGGGATTTCTTAAGGAATATCTTCTGAGATTACTTCAGGAGTACCTAAATATCTTCAAAATTCCTTCCGAAATATCTCTAGAAATAATTCCGAGTTCTTCCAGGAATCAAAGATTACCTCAGTCATTTTTACTGTGATTGTTTTGGGAATTTCTTTCGTGGTGTCTCCAAAAATTTAATTTCTTCACAAAGATTCCTCTAGGATTTCCTTCTGTGATTCCAATAGAAATACACTAGAACTTCAATGGCGCTGTAGTCGCTTTTCCAATTTAATTATATTACTGACTTCAAATGAACAAATCCAGCTTTCCACGCACGCCATAATGGCCGATGCCATAAAACAATTTGACAGTATCCTAGGGAACGTCCATAGATTACGTCACGCTTTGAGGGGGGAGGTTCGGCAAAGTATGGCGACTCATAAAAAAATCCAGAGATCCAAACAAAAAATGTGACATAGAGGTAGGGTGGTTGAAAATGGGCCATTTTTGCGTGACGTAATTTATGGACGTTCCCTTGCAGAGGATCTTTTGTATTGGTAAACCAAATAGTCTATTTTACGAAACGACAACAGTGTTGATATTGATATTAACACTCACGGGCTTGGGTGCAACCTCCTGTCAAATTTTCATTCATGAAATGAGCGATCCGCTGATCCGAAAAGTCTCGGAAAATGGCTCATTGACACTTCTAGTAGCGCTAATGACGCTGTAAGAGCGTGGCAAACTAGATGTTAGTCAAACGAACAGTCGCGACGTAGGACTTCTGTGGCTAGTTATGCTAACGTATTTGCTCAGGGAGCTCCATCTAAGATTGGTTTTGGGGTTCCTTCAGAAGTTCCCTCTGGGATCCTTTCTGAGATTCCTAAATTGTTTCTCCAGGAGCCATTCTCAAGATTCCTTCAGAGATTCTTTTTGGGGATTTCTTCCGGGATTTCTACAGGAGTCCCAGCAAACCAGAGATCACATAAGGATGTTAATTTCAAATTGTTTTTATGTACAAATAAAGTTGAAATTATTAAAGATGCGTTTACTATTCAACTGCAATCGTTTGCAAAGTCAGCAATTTCATCCGATCATGCTTTACGTCTTGTATAACTTCTACTTCAAATGGACAATAATGTAATTTCAAATTAGCATCCATATACAATATCTTTTGCAGTTGTTGCGATTATATTGTAATCTATAATGTTTGATTGTTCATGAGTTCATATTTGTAAATCTGAAATTATACAGGGGGAATCTGAGTGCGGTGGCAGTGAAAAGTAAATCTTTTAATGTTTGCTAAATTTGGAAGAATTCAGGTTCCCTACCTGGGCATCCGTTCTACTTCAACGCTGGACAACGTCCGTACTGGTCGTATCGTGGAATTCCATTAATATCGGTGTTAGCTAAGATTTTCCTTCTCCCGGACGATTGAAAGCATTAGTTTTCCATCACCTCCATCAGCGCTATTGTTTGGACAAATTTGGACGTTTGGTACGGTTTTGTGTATTAATGTTTTTTGATTGCATCGCCCGCACACCGCACTAAGTGTCCACTGACCCGCCCGCAAAATACATATATTTGTTAAAATTCTGCACACTACATCATGACATGAACGGCTCCGTGGTAGAGTATCTGGATTTGAAGCTGTTGATCGAAACATCGATACTCGCAAGTTGATTTGTTTTCGTTTTTTTAGTTTTTATTGTTTGCAAAAAGGAAATCACATTGGTATCCAAACACAGTTATAATTGAAGTTATATATTGCGACAGATCAATTCATCTGCAGTTGTATATAACAAAATGATTTGCGTGAAATGTACGTATATGGCCTCCAGATTTGTACGAATAGAGCAAATCTGTGCATTTTAAACAATCTCCCTTAATCGAGTAAGGGTTCACTTAGCAGATTTGTAGTTGAATAATGTGAACCAATTTGTTGGCTGTGGTTCCGGGAATCCTCCAGGCATTCCATTCTAGATTCTCAATAGTTTCTTAAGCAATGTCTTCGGAAGTTTTTTTTTACTTCCAGAAGGTTTTCCCGGAATATAAACCCAGGAATTCCAACGATTTCACCCGATTTTTTCCGGGAATTCTCCAGGAGTTCTCTCAGGGATAGCTTGAAGAATTTCTTCCAAGATTCCTACAGAAGCTCCTTCCAAAAATTCACTCTGGGATTCCTTCCGAGAATTTCATGCGAGAGGTTCTTCTGGGATTTCTTAAGGAATCCTTTCTGAGATCTTCCAGTATCCAACAAGAGCATTTTTTCAGTGATCTTCTAAAAACTTCTCCGGGATTCTTTTTTAAAACTCCATCCGGGATTGTCAAAGCAACTCAAAAGCAACTACTTCTGAGATTGTTTAAAAATTTTGGGAATTTCTTCTGCGCTTCTGTCAGGAATTGGTTTTGGAATTTAATCAGGAACTCTTTGAGGAATTCCTTAGAAAATTCATGCCGGGATTCTTCCATGAAGTTCTACTGAAATTCTCTCAGAAACTGATTTCGTTCCTTCTGGTTTTCTTCCAACAGAATTTCCTGGAGGTATCTTATATAGAACCTTTTAGGAATCTAAGAAGATGGTTCTGAAAGAATCGTAAATTATTTCATGATTCATTCTAATGTTTTGAAATTTTTAAGAGGCGAGTTTCCTAAAAAGCATCTGAGACAAATATTATGTTAACCTTCCAGGACGCGCGCCATCAAGCAACCGAAACTGCATCTCGCTCGTCGTTTACAACGCGAGCGCGGTTTTTTGGTAGTGTTATACTTTTTACAACAGCACGCGTGCTGAAGAGTTAAGGTTCATAAAACCTTTCATGGAATAAAGTGTGCAGAGTACACTCTGACTCTTTGACTTGCAAAAAGTCTCGAGGGATCACACAAAAATCTCTAAGAATTAAAATTTTGAAAAAAAAAAATGTTAGATCACCTTTCGCTGGGTTTTTTGATTTAGAAATATGAAGACATTCTTTGATTGTTTATTCAATTTGTGAAAAATATTAAGGATTAGTTTTTGAAAAAAAAACTGAATAATTGCCCAGTAAAGAATCGCTGCAAACATTTTAAAGATTTTTGAACAAATCTGTAGAACTTTCAAGGATAAGGATGTTAAAAATATAAATTTAAGACACATTAATTGTTGAGTTCAGAAATCATGCAACCGTTCAATAGCATCCTGTCCAATTCTAGTCTTAGGCCTTTTTGGTACCCCTGTGAGGCTGATACCCTGATAGTAATTTATCGAGCAATCCATAAAACTACCACATTTATGATTATCAAATATTTTTTTAATAAAATCATAGGAAAAATTTCCAAACTCATTCTTGGAGGGAATTTTTATGGTATGTATATGCGTTATAGAAGTCTTGAGGAAACCCTAGAGAAATTCCAAAAACATAAAACCTGCTGAAATCACTTGGTAATTACCTGAAGTTTAAAAAAAAAACTTTTGCGGAAATTTCTTTCCTTCGCAAATATTTTTTGAAGACTTCGGTTTGTAGAACTCCTGCAAGGGTTCTTTAAGGGTTTTACTACGGAATCCTCAAAGTTTTTATTTTGAGTGTGTTTTTGGAGGCAAAATCGAAACGCCGCTTTGAGTTTTTGGAGGCAAAGTGTACAGGCCGCGTTTTCATTCGGATCGTCCGTCGTCGTCGTCTATTTGACTGTGCTCATCTTCGTGATTTTGGAGGCAAAGTGAAGAGGCCATTTTATTCATTTGGGCCTGCCGCGTCGTCGTCGTCGCAGATTTGGCTGTGCTCATCTTCGTACGGGGCGGTTAAGTGTGATTTTTGAGGCAAAGTGAAAAGCCGCTTTTTTTTCGGGCCGGCTGCGTCGTCGTCGTCGTCGTCAATTTGAATGTCCACATCGTCGTACTCGTGTGTAGTTGTAGCGGTTCAGTGTGATTTCGGAGAAGAGGCCAGTTAGTGGAAGATGCTGTAGCACATACGCACTGGACACTTCGAAGGATGTTTATTGGTGAGCTCTTTCCATTTTATCATAATAATAATAATAATAATAATAATAATTAATGCTAAAGGATTTATACAATTCTGCTCTGGTTTTTGTGTATTTATCTAACAAATATTGATAAGTTCGTCACGTGATGTGTCGGCGCTAGTTCCAAATGCACATTTAGTTGATAATAAATAATTTCCTTTCATTTTTTGCATGAACACAAAAATTTGAATGGTTCGTCATCTTCGGTGTCGACATTTGTAATATTTTAGTCCAAATGAATAAATGTTTTGACTCAAATAAAGGTTGCATGAATTTCTGGAAAAAGAGAGGGTTGGTAAAAGATAGACGGCGAACCGTGCGGAAAGGTCTTTCTGATTTATTTATCACGTGTTATTTTGTTAATACTTGTGAATTGATCGCGTTCAGCATTGTCTCGCGCGGAAACGCAAACTACAGATGCGTCGGTGTTTAGCATTGTGTTCTCCTTAGTTGCGAATGAATAACTTATGTAGGGTGAGTTTTGAGGCACAAAAGATCGCGTTCGTCGTCCAAGGTTTAGTAGGGTATTTCTACTAAATAGCGAGCGCATTATTAATCGCTAATCGAAACATTACACTCGTTTACCACGGCAAAATCCTCAACACATCTCCATTTCCTCTGTCCAAACTCCTAGTGATTTCTCGTAGTAACGCAGAGAATTCCTCGGTTATTGGCCTAAGCGAGAATCACGTCATCACTTCCTTCCCTATCCTCAATTGACCTGCATTCGGACGCGGCCGGCGCTGGTATTGCTTATTGAAAAGTATTGGGATTCCAACATTTACACAATGAAGAGAAAGCTAATCCCAAGCATCATCTGTTGGTTCTTTGTGTAAATGTAGTTGTCCTTGCAATAACAGAGGAGCAACCGCGGGCGGTCAATCATGCTCATGCTCATGCTCATGGAATCCTCAAAGTTTTTATTTTTGTTTTGTATTGTATGAAATGTGTAACAATCTCAAAGGAATTCCTGAAAATATGTGTGCCATACCAACAGGAATCACATAAAAAAGTTACTGGAAGACATACTAATGAAATCTTTTAAAAACTCAAAGTTAAATTTCAGTGGTATTTTTCAAAAATTCCGAAGATTCAAATAATTGATGAACTTCCAGTGTGCACTTCTGCAAACTGTAGAATTGGCACACACAAAAGTATTCCGTGTTGACGTTTTTTTTTTTCAATGAAAAATCTGCTCTCAAAATTACAAAAAAAGTTAACAATAAAAAATTAACAATTTTATTTGTCACGCCGATTACGCCGCCGCCGCCGCCGCCGCCGAATAGGGTGTACGGCGTGACGCCGGCGTCGCCGCCGCCGCTGCCTCAAATTACCAAATACGCCGCCGCCGGTGAAATGGGCTTCGGCGCACACGTCTAGTCAGGACCTCTAGGCTCGCATTATGCGTTGAGTGCATACAGCCGAGGGCAATACGCAAACAACGGTATTGAATTCGTTCCAACTTTAATAGGTGACAGTTTGCTGCTGAGTGGAAACAGAAAGAGCCATACTCGAGAACCGATAGAATAGTCGTTTTGTAAAGTTTTATGAGGTCTTCCGGGTGAGCACCCCACCATGTTCCGGTAATTGTGCGTAGAAAATTGATCCTTTGTTGACATTTTTGCACCAAATACTTAATTTGGGTACCCCAAGTGCCTTTTGAATCAAACCAGACCCCAAGGTATTTCGAAGTCAAAGACTGGTCGATTTCCATTCCCAAAAGATTGAGTTTCAGTTGGGCTGGGTTCCGCTTTTTAGAAAACACAACCAATTCGGCATCAACATTTCAAAAGGGCGTAACTGCTTTTACAACCAATTACTTCTCACAGAGCTGTGCATCGTATATCATTCATCTTACGCAATTCACATCCATTAAACGAAAGAGGAGGATTTTATCTTTCTATTTGTGCTAGTGGATTGCTCGGGAGGGATGAGATACGGTCCACAGCTTTATGAGAAGGCATTGGTTGCAAAAACAGTTACGCCCTTTTGAAATGTTGGTGCCGAATTGAGTTTTTTGCAGAGCAAACTCGATCCCCAAATCTCTTGCCCAGGTTGACAGATTATTTAGAGAATTTTGCAATGGTCTTGTAGCGGTATTTGATAGAGATCCAATAAATTATGTTTATCTTATGAGTAAGCAAAGCAAAACGAATAGCAATATATAGTCAAAGTCAATATCATTTACAACGAACAGCAGTATATTTCATTACTTGCATGCAATAATGAAGTTAGATCACTCACGAATAAACTCAGTTTGCTCCTCGGAAGTTATCGTTCACTCACTTGGAGCGTACATAACTCATCTCACCAAACATGCGCCAGGGTCCGTTGGGATTGAGTAACATCTCCCGTCGGGATCACTTGTCGTTTCTTTTACACTAAAACCTCCATTTAGGTAATGAGTCGGGACTGCCTAAATAGAATTTTTACCTAAATGGATTCATTACCTAAATGGATTCAGTTTATTACCTAAATGGATTACAAGGTTGCAAAGAAGTTCAACAAGGGAGAGTTACTAGAAGATTTAAAGGAGATCATGCGGAGTTTCAGATGGCTTTCAAGGAGTTTCATGAGGGGGTGGGTTTCAGGAGGGGAGGGGCTTCAGGGGCGTTTTCGGGGGTTTTGGAGGATCTTAGATCAGAATTTTCATTCAAATGACTAGCTGGGCACGAAAAGCCTTGCGAAAACCCTGCAAAATTCCACCAGACTGAAAAAATATTGAATGTCGGGTCAAAGTCGGGTTAATTTTTATCGTATGTAGGGCCATTGTTGGACCAACATCGAACAACTGTTGAGTCTATATTGGGTTTGGTGGCCATAATAAAAACAGGTGAATGATAGGTTGATGTCGGGTTTGACGTCATCAATGCTGGAGCTGATATCAATGGAATGATGGAAGGATGGTTGATTATCTCAATTTCAGCTGGAAATGACGCTGGATACCGGCACTTTTCAACACTGCATGGGGGGGGGGGGGGGGTGTTTAGGGGGCAACATTGCACCCCCCTCCCCCCATACCCACCCCGCCACACCACTCACTACTTCTTTCCCATAAACCAGTCTTATACCTAATCTTAAGTACTCCAACTGATTTAAACACAATCAAATTCCATTTAGGTAACGTTACCTAAATGGAGGGACCTAAATAGATTTTACCTAAATGGATCCTACCTAAATGGAGGTTTGAGTGTAAAATAATAAGACGTGAATGTAAAGAATTGAACCGAGCTAGCTTAATGCGAAATGCTTGAGAGGGAAAAGGACAAAATCACTGATCGGCTCAAAGGGTAATCGGGAACCGACTTTTGATAAGATCGTTCCTCGATTTCCGGTACGAAGGCCAAAACCCGAAATACGGCTTTACTGAGGCATCTCAAGTTCTGTCTCGTCCACTTTGATCTGACCCGTGGAAGAGGCAGGAGTGTGAAGTCTTTTTATAAGTAGTTTCGCGGTGTGATTGTACAAGGTCTGTAAAACGTGAGAAGTGTCTTGTGATCCGTGTATTAATTGTTAGGTTTCCCTCCCGATAGGTAATAAGGTGCTAAAGCAATAAATTAGCTAGGTTGTGCGGTGCTGTGCGTGATTGCTAAAGTTAAAAAAGGTAAGAAGAGAATGAACGCTTCCTGAACAAAACCTCACCCCGTCGAATAGCCGTTCGACGGCTTTTTATTTGCTAGTTTCGTTTCCCGCACCACCAACCTCCCCGCTCGACACACCGCACCGATTTACGCCAGAATTCCACACTTCTGACCCCACGCGCCAGCTTTGAAGTTTCCTAACTGCCGGGCGGAGTTAGAAGGGAGTTTGCGTCGTCACCATCGCACTCCATCAGAGCGATTTTCCCGCCGTGACGCAGAATTCACTGCGCCAGCGGCCCTCCCGGCGTCACCAACCGGCGCCATTCATTCGCGGCCCCCTTTTGTTCATCCGCGTGGGCCAGCGTCGCAGAGGCGACGCGAAGGACGGGGCGACGGTACCGGCAATGCAGAGACGGTAAAGCAGAACCGACTGTAAGTAGACCGCCACTATTTCTATATTGATGGAAGAAGCCAAGTGAAGATTGTGTGAGAGTGGGAAGCGTTCGAGAAGCTAAAAATAGATTGATAGGAAAGTAGAAATCCGCATAGATAGGAGAGAGTAATAGGGAGAGGAAAAGTGAGAGTTTTGAAAATGTGAAGTGGGTACCCGAGTAGAAATGTAAGACGGATAGAATAAATGTTATTAGAAGTTTTGGTGTTTCTCTAAATGTTTGCAAGTTATTATGTTAGATTGAGTCTCCCGTTATTGATGCACTGATTGTAGGATAGTTTTCACGTTCCGTTCTTTGTTGTTGTAGTTTTGTTGAAGTTTTAATTCTCCAAGTCGGACTGCTTGGGATACTCAGTCCTCCATTTCTGTCCTGAAGCGTGTAGGTAATTGTGGTCGAGACGGACTTGGCCTGTGATGAGATCAGTCGTCCACGTGCCTTCTGTATCGGTAGGAAGTCGCGTTTCCGGTTATTATTTGGGTCGGTCAGTCGATAGCGTTTTGAGTACTTTTCAAACGTGGGATATTTTGCTAGCTCGTTCGGTAGTTTGATTTAAAACTGAACTCGCCCTGAGGTTTGAGTTTGCCGTGCAACTAAGAACGACAGGTGGTCCTCTTCGGAGGTGGCGCATAAGCCACTTGTTTCCCCTTCAACCCGAAGCCCTAGTATAAATTCCCTGAGCCGCCTCGTGCCGGCTACAGTCTTTGCAACATTTCTGCATGTGGGCCTTTTAGCGAAACCACAGCATCATCTGCAAGTTGCCGTAGCGTGCATTGTCCTTCCAAGCAACTATCAATGTCTTTCACGTAAAAATTATACAGCAAGGGACTTGAACATGAGCCTTGGGGTAGGCCCATGTAACTAATTCTGGAAGTTGTCAGTTGTCCGAGATTGAAACTCATATGTTTTTCTGATAACAAATTATGCAAGAAATTATTTAAAATTCCTGGAAGTCCACTATTGTGCAATTTTTCTGACAATATGCCTATGGAAACTTAATCAAAGGCGCCCTTAATATCCAAGAAAACTGAGGCCAGTTGCTCCTTTTCCGCAAAGGCCGGTTGAATATCTGTTGAAAGCAACGCTAGACAATCGTTTGTTCCTTTGCCCTTGCGAAACCCGAACTGTGTATTTGAAAGCAAATTATTCGATTCAACCCAATGGTCGAGTCGCGATAGGATCATTTTTCCTACCAATTTCCTTAAACATGATAACATAGCAATTGGGCGGTATGAGTTATGATCAGACGCTGGTTTACCAGGCTTTTGAATAGCTATTACTTTAACCTGTCTCCATTCTGGCGGAACAATGTTATTCTCCATAAATGAGCTGAACAGGTCCAGTAACCCAAGTAACCAAAAGTTCCGCTTCTCATGACAAAATGCACTTTCAAGTTCCGCGAAGTTCAGATAAAGTTCCAAATGGAACTTTCTAGATGCTTAAGAGGCTAACGATGAGCCTTGCTGGAACTTCGGTCACAAGTTCCGGCAAGGCTCGTTGTTAGCCTCTTAAGCAGCCATAAAGTTCCATTCGGAACTTTATCTGAACTTCGCTGAACTTTAAAGCTGCTTAAGATGCTACGCGGAACTTTATCGGAACTTTCAAGTTCATAGAAGTTCAGTTCAGTAGCATTGTATTTCAATGAAGATTAAATTTATTTCTTTTACGGAAAACAACTGTTTAAGCATACGCGAAAAAAAGACAAATATGAATTTATCAAATCAATGAATACTAGGCTTGAGCAAAAAAAAAATGCCGCCCACTGGATTCGAACCGATACTTGCTGCGTGAGAACCCTACGCTCTCTACCACAGTACTACAGCTGCGATTGAGTGAACAGCAGCTAAAGTCTGACTTGAATCGGCTTTCTGCCGGCAGCTAGTTTTGCACATTTGTACAGTAGTGAAGTTAGCTTAACTTTGTCAAGTGTCTTCAGCAGCGCAGCGGCAAGTCGAAAGGCTATCACGCAGGAGGATCCAGTTCAAATCTACATAGCAGCGACATGCGTGAAAATATAATTATCAAAAGAAATTTCCAGACATGAATCACAAACCCACCAACAGGGTTGTGATTCTGGAAATCACAAGGGTTGTGATTCTGGAAAACACATTTTTGTTTCTACATGAATTTTGTCAAAGTTCTTTCAGAAGCTGCTTAAAAGGCTATCCAGCGTGCTTATGTGAACTATCAAGTTCCAAAATTACTTAAAAATGAAGCTGCTTAGAAGGCTAATGAGCAACCTCGAACGAGCTGCTTAGCTTATAAAGTACCCTTTTATCTGAACTTTTGGTTACTTGGGAATCGTCTTTTCGCGATATCTGGGAGATTTTTAAGAAGATTGAACTTGATCATATCGCATCCCGAAGCGGAATTGTTTGATGAAAGGAGAGCCATAGAAAACTCCAGCATAGTGAAGGGTTTGTCCAGAGAACCTTCTCTTGAGGATGTTTCCCAAGAAATCGGTTGTGCTGGGACTGAGTCTGGACAGACCTTTTTCGCAAAGCTAAATATCCAACGTTTGGAGTATTAGTCACTCTCATTAGAATAAGAACGGTTTCGCATGTTGCAAGCCACTCTCCAAAGCGTTGTCATTGAAGTTTCTCTTGAGAGACCCTCAATGAAGTGTCGCCAATAATTACGTTTTTTCGCTTTCAGCAGGTTCTTCAGCTGTCTTTAGAGTTTAGCGTACTCTTGATAAAGATCTGAGGTACCGTGCCCACGAAAAGTTTTGAAAGCATCAGATTTTTTAAGATACAGCTAGGTGCAATCATCATCCCAACCTAGTGTAGCTGGTCTTCTTTTGAAGGTTGCACTTGGAACACGTCGTTTTTGTGATTCTAATGCGCTCTTGTATATCAGTTCAGACAGGAATCGATACTCATCCAAAGGTGGGAGGGGATTGAAGATACCACTTCTGCATATTTTTGCCAATCGATGTTTCTTGTGAGGTCAAAAGGAACCTGAATTGGTTGGTCTGACCTTTCACTGTTATGCTTTATGGTGGTTATAATGGGCAAGTGATCACTACCATGAGGATCTTCGATTGCCTTCCACAAGCAATCGAATGATAGTGAACTTGACCCCAGTGATAGGTCGAGACGACTTTCTTTGCCGTCAGATGCAATACGTGTCACTTCACCTGTATTTAAAATGTGGAAGTTGAGTTCATCCTCAGAAGAAAGTCATGTTTCACAAAGGGCAAATATATCACAATCAGAGTTGTGAATCAAAAACATAAACAGGTCAAATTTAGGTTTTAGACTATGACAGTTCCACTGTAGCACAGTGATCATATCTTGAACCTCGGTTGATGAATTATCCATCGAAAGATATGATCGCAGCAAGGAGGGGCCATGATTGTGTCAGATTCCGAAGATATTCTTCTACTGTAGGTATAAACATATCAATAATGCCTCTAAATGTTTCTGGAATGCTGAGGGCATCACATAAGCGATCCATGAGAACCCTAAAAGTGAACAGTCCTCGCTTGGGTCTAGGAGGCTTGCTTGAACTGCGAGGAACTTTGGTAGCTTTTTTCTTGCTACCTTGTCGAATATTTCTCTTTGAAGTGTATTTAACAGGCGGAGACGGGGGTGGCAGGTTCTTGCTACAACATGGATCTGAAGCTAAAGGAACCTGATTTTTCGGAGTTTTTAAATTTACCCCGCCTCCTTTGACATTAGGCAAACTTTTGAGGGAAGATTTCAGAAAGACCTTTCGGCGCAATCCCGGGGAAGATGATGACTTCCTTTTTCCCGGTGCGTGTACTTCCAAAAGAGATCGACCCTCATCATCGGAAGACAACTCCTGATAGGGATTTTCAACTGGGAAAGCTGATTCAGACACGGAATCTGGTGTTTTAAAAGATTTCACCATCTCCGCATAGGTCTGCTTGGAGCGCCTTACAATAGAGCGACTCTCATTTCGAATGCGTCTTTTGTAAGCCGGGCAAACTTGCAAGTCGTGTGGATCTCCGCCACAATAGCTACATTTTTCCGCTTTCTGTGTGCAAGAGTCCTCTAAATGAGCCTGGTTGCATTTGCCACAACGGGGCTTGTTGTCGCAAAAGCCATCACTGTGACCAAACTGCTTGCATTTGGTACAATTAAAACCTTCGGCCTAAAAAGATGCACTGGGTAAAAACCACCATCGATTACAACAAATTCTGGGAGGACGGAACCTGGAAAAGTCACTCAAAAAACGCTGAAGGCGAGTACACTTTTTTATTTCCTTCCATGGAAGCCTTAGATAAGCGTTTACAGTCTAGGATAGTCACATCAGGAATTGACCTATTTTTGAAACGACCAAAGCCGGTCTTGATGTCCTCACATGTCAGCGTTTCGTCGAAAATCTTCCCCTCCACCTCCACTTCTCGTGCTGGCACATAGACCGCGTATTCAACAGTAAACGCTTCGTGTTGAGCAATTTTATTTGCTGCTTTGTAGCTAGGTGCGGTAACACGCAGCTTGGATGCTTTCACTTGGTGAATAATGGTCCCAGGATACTTACGCGTCAGCTCTCAAGAAATCGAAAGCATATTCAATAGTTTGCATTTGCGCCGGAAATAGACAACCCAAGGCCCAGGCGAAGATGGCTAATAAAACCGCATACGAGCAATGATATCATTGAGAGGCGTTTCGCCTCCAATCGAATCGTCCATATGGATACAAATTTATGCAAAGTATGTCAAAAGTGCAAAAGAGGAAAAGAAAAACCTAAAGGTATTAACAGTTCAGTTTCTTCTTTTGGACGAGAACTGTTTAGTTCGTTAAACATACAATGTTATTAATATATTTAAAAAAAATAAAAAAAAGTACTTATTATATAGGAATTCAATTCTTATTTTTATTTTGGCACACCCTGTAGGATGCAAAAAAAATATTGCAAGAGAAAAGAAAAAAAAACTAATAAAAAAAGCAAAAAAAAAATGTTCTGTTATTTACAGTTTGTACTCCCTTATCCGTATACAGTAGTTTGGGAACCACTGTTATGGATGTCAAAAAACACGTGGTCGAATGTGGACTGGGGATACAATAGACAAAAGCGATCAAAATAAACCGAGCGGACAAAAGTGTATGGAAAGAGTGATACTTATCTGACCGAAGTAGGTAGATATTTATCACAGGCAGGTCGATGGTGTAGCTTTCCGTCGCGTCTGCCTTCGCACCCGTCGCCACCGTCCTCTTCCTTGTCGGAGGGGTTGGTGATGGCGATAATGCTTGACTTCTGGATGCGATAATTCTTTGACCTTGATGTACGATGCTGCTCGCAGCTCGCTCCCCGGGTTGCGCTGGATACCACCTTTCGACACTACACTTTGCACAAGCAGGAAAACGCACGATATAAAAAAACCTTCCGCACTTGCGGGGGAAACAACTCCACTTATACGAGGTCTATCGCGTGGTGAGATACGGAGCACTCGTCCGACTCGTCCAAATGCACAACTGGGAATGACAGACACATCGTTGTTGGAATCTATACACCATTTATCATAAGTCATCTGCTGTATATAAATAGTATGAAAACCTACAGATTTGCTTTAAATTATTGCTATCATAGTTGGCATGTGTCAACAAGAAAAGAAAACAAATTTTTCCTTTCCTCCATCATACAAATATGTAAACAAACCCATTTACGATTTCCGAGATTAAAATTCGACTGTTAAAAGTGCAGTAACAATCATATGCTACTGTACAAATGAATATACGATTCCTACGATTTCGTTCACTTCGTATACGACGCAAGTATGACGCAAACGATCAATATACAATATTCTTAACGTTGTATACGATTGCATCGATTTTGATCATACATCTAGGAAGGCAGCTCGATTTAGCAGATTTGATGATGAAAAACGACAATTTTCACGATGCAAAAAATCACATACACGGTACAACCGAACTTAAAGCTTGACACTCAGAACGTATGATTTTTTACGAATCTATCCGACTCTGTGCGACCCTACCGATAGTATCTAGCACCTTTTATGATTGGAGACGACTATATGAAACGAAATCGAAATTGAAATTCCATTTGCCATAAAATGCGATTTTTCGCAATCATTGTCAACAAATATACATATTATTATACAATTCTGATTCGATATATGAAAATATACGATTTTTTTCCATACAATGATTTACGATATGTGGTTGGCTGGGTGACTGATACACTGTCATGAAAAAAATATATTTCACATATTAAGCGTGTAAAAATGCTTTGAAATTCTCGCATTTTTTCCTGCCACACCCTGTTATCAATTTGTTTGCTCAGTAGGGGTGGTGGGGGCAAAGTGGACAGGGTTCAGTTTCATGACTTTTATTGTTTTCAACGTATTTTAACGATTGGAGCTAATGCCCAAGCATGAATCAATATACTTTTGCTGATCTTGCACCTTAAAACCAAATAAACCTCTCCAAAATGACAAAAACTAAGGTTTTCAAATTATTACAAGTTCAAACCCTATACCATCAATGTACACATACAGGTGGTGGCCGAAATGTTTGGGATAGGTAACTTTTTTTTCTCTCACAAAAGAGTTCAACAACGTATTTTTGAATACCTCGAGAAACGCAAAGATTAGCTTCTGTTAAGATCTCTAGAAAAAAAAATCGTGAGATATTTCTAAAGGAATTTCCAGAGAAATTTCTGATAGTAACCCTGAAAGAATATCTGATAGAATCTTTATAAGAACTTCTGAAGGAGTCTTCGGAAGATTTTTTAAATGAATCCGTGGAAAAAAATCTGGAGAAACCTTTGTTTATCTCAAAGAATCGCTGGAAACATTTCCAAAGGAATGATTTTCTAAAAGAATTCCCGTTCGGATTCCTGAAAAAAAAATATATAGGCTTTTTTGATGAAATCGATGGAAGTTTTTCTTGAGAAATTTTCGAAGAAATTTCAGAAGGATCCTCTACATTTTCCTGCTCTTACACTCATACGTTTCCGTTATTTTTTACGTTATCAAAGTCGGCTTCAAAGGCATAAAGATATGAAAATTACAATGTAATGCACTTTCAGAACCTTTAAGAAACTAATTTATTTTATTTTTTTCTAATTTTTTGCAGGTAACTGAAAACAACAAGCCCACGTATAGATGCATTCATTGGTAAGTAAAATCGCTTTAAATTGGTACTGAAGGAACAAAGTAAATTAATTCATTCGTGGAAACAAAATACCAAAATAAAAACATTGAAGAACCTTCCTGGTGGAATCCCTGAGGGAATTCCTGGTGGAATCCCTGAGGAAATTCCTGGTGGATTCCCTCAGGGAATTCCTGGTGGAATCCCCGAAGGAATTCCTGGTGGAATTCCTGAGGGAATTGCAGGTGAAATTCCTTAGGGAATTCCTGGTGGAATCCCTGAGGGAATTCCTGGTGGAATCCCTGAGGGAATTCCTGGTGGAGTCCCTGAGGGAATTCCTGGTGGAATCCCTGAGGGAATTCCTGGTGGAATCCCTGAGGGAATTCCTGGTGGAATCCCTGAGGGAATTCCTGGTGGAATCCCTGAGGAAATTCCTGGAGGAATCCCTGAGGAAATTCCTGGTGGAATCCCTGAGGGAATTCCTGGTGGAATCCCTGAGGGAATTCCTGGTGGAATCCCTGAAGGAATTCCTGGTGGAATCCCTGAGGAAATTCCTGGAGGAATCCCTGAGGAAATTCCTGGTGGAATCCCTGAGGGAATTCCTGGTGGAATCCCTGAGGGAATTCCTGGTGGAATCCCTGAGGGAATTCCTGGTGGAATCCCTGAGGGAATTTCTGGTGGAATCCCTGAGGGAATTCCTGGTGGCATCCCTGAGGGAATTCCTGGTGGAATCCCGCAAGGAATTCCTGATGGAACTACGCAGGGAATTCCTGGTGGAATCCCTGAGGGAATTCCTGGTGGAATCCCACAGGGAATTCCTGGTGGAATCCCGCAGGGAATTCCTGGTGGAGTCCCGCAGGGTTTTCCTGGTGGAATCCCTGAGGAAATTCCTGGTGGAATCCCTGAGGGAATTCCTGGTGGAATCCCTGAGGGAATTCCTGGTGGAATCCCTGAGGGAATTCCTGGTGGAATCCCTGAGGGAATTCCTGGTGGAATCCCTGAGGGAATTCCTGGTGGAATCCCTGAGGGAAGTCCTGGTGGAATCCCTGAGGGAATTCCTGGTGAAATGCCTGAAGGAAGTCCTGGTGGAATCCCTGAGGGAAGTCCTGGTGGAATCCCTGAGGGAATTCCTGGTGGAATCCCTGAGGGAATTCCTGGTGGAATCCCTGAGGGAATTCCTGGTGGAATCCCTGAGGGAATTCCAGGTGGAATCCCGCAGGGAATTCCTGGTGGAATCCCTGAGGGAATTCCTGGTGGAATCCCTGAGGGAATTCCTGGTGGAATCCCTGAACGAATTCCTGGTGGAATCCCTGAGGGAATTCCTGGTGCAATGCCTGAGGGAATTCCTGATGGAAGTGCGAGGTTGACATTTTATTTAGTTGGGCTTTCTACCCTGCAGAATTCTGTTATCTGTTCTGTGGCAAAGTTAGTTACGCACGCTGTATTAGTGAATTGGGTAGTCATGGGTGCACATCCTACCAGAAGTACGCGGATTTTCTTTTGGAATTTTTCCATTTTAATTTGTCCATTTTTCAATTAATTTGAACCTATGTACTTCAGGATTTATGTACATCTTAAAATGTATGTTTTGTTATCAAGTTACTAACAAAAAGAAAACAAAAATATCAAATATTTAAAATTAGGATTTTTTTTATTTTTGTCGACCAATGTAATTTTTTTCAACCACATTTATAAATATCCATAGAATTTTGTTTCAAGCCATTTTTGATAACCATTGTATTTCCAGCGACATTTAAAAAAGAGTAAAGAATTAGATTTTTTATTCACAAATAAAAAAAATTTAAAAAAAAATACTTTACAAAAAATAAACTTTTACATTTATTCGAGGACCGTTTTTTAATTGCGAAAAAGAAAGCATATTCTGAAAGTGCTAGCGCAGGAGCACCTATTTTGGGCACTTGCTGGTATAACTCAGTCAATTTTGATCCGATTTACTTGATTATTGAGACACGATCAGATAGGTACAGCATCTAGCCATGTTCAAAAATTCAAGTCAATCGGCTTGAAATTGACTGAGTTATAGCAGCAAGTGCCCAAAATAGGTGCCCCTGCCCAAATACTAACCCTTAATATCGGTAAATGTCGCAATACTGCTTGACGAATTACAGTTATCGCTTACTTACATCAATCAAACTAAGCTGAAACCGGTTTTAGAATTCTATTTCGATTGATTGTCAGGGCAATTAATGCGCCGCTACCTTTCTTATCAGATAACAAAAAATCACTGCTTGCGCTGAAATAATCCCCAATTTTTGATATTCTCCCGATAAGACTCTTATCTTGCAGCCTGTAAGGTTCCAATCGTCTTTCCAGCACAGTTACACATAATTTCCCGTTCGATACGCCACGTTTCAATGCTTGAGATGTAGATGTCGTATCGTATCACTGCAATAGAGATTTTCATATTTTTTTATTTTAATTTTTTTCCAAAATTAGAAGTGCAAGTCTTAATTATGGTAACCTTGGTGGGGTAGGTCATCCAACGTTGGCATAAAACTGATTTCTTTTTCGCAAATTTTACGATCCAGTCCGTTACAATCCCAATCTAACCTCACTTTTCCCGCATATATGCATGAGTTTTAATTATATTTGCTCATATTGCCCAACTCCACGCATACGCGATACCTGGCCAGAGGCTGCCAGTTCAACAAGTTCAAGGTAACAAACAAAACCTCCGGCTGGGCAACTCTGGGGCCAGTTAATGTACCGGGGCCATAAAAACCCCAAATCGAGAAAGACAGCACCGTGAGTCCACTACTGGCTGATGAATAGAAATGAAAAGCGTGATAATTTTGCGCACAAACACACATTTCACTTTTCTTCCGGTGCGAATGGATGGAAGCACAGCCGACGAAATCTCGTTTTGATAAGCAAGTAGCAGTATTGTTTGGGGAAGAGCGGTGGGGTTAAACGCACAACTTTTACCTTTCAAATATGTATTCAAAATTTTAACAAAAAAAATAAAAAAAATAGAAAACATTTTTTTTTTCTTAATATAACTTGAAAACGGTTTGTTGGGTTGCAATGATGTCTTCGAAGATGTTCCATGATATTAAATAAAACAAAAAGAAAAAAAAATACGCTGTGAATTATACACAACGCTGATCTTTGTTAGATGTCGTTTAATTCAAATGTCCCAAAAAAACTTATCCATCCGATTTTTTTTTTGTTATTTTTTTCAGTGGAAAGCTGATTTCCAGTCCGATTATTTGTCAAATGGACAAAGTATTTCAAATGTTTATAAATATTTTTGTCAAGTTTTCATTCTTCATCTTAGTCAGCTTTTTACAGAAAAATAATATGAAAAACAAATTATGGATTAAATAATAGAAACAAAAATTTAAAAAATGAGATCTACGATGCATATTGAGAAATGTATGCCTTTTAAAAGTTCTTAAATATTCTGAAACATTTTGACATAGTTACAATCCAACAAATCGTTTTTAAGATACTATTTGTAAAAAAAATAGGATTTTACATACACTCTTTCCAAAAGTTCGATGCCTTTAAAAATTTATGACGATTTATTTTCTGTTTCCAAAAGTAAAATTATTTGACGAATTTGTAAAAATGATCAATGATATTTTCAAAATATCAATGTTGGGTATGAATTCTTTCCTTGATCCTGTATCTCAATATTCATCTTTATGTTTTGAAAAACAAACAAACGGTGCATTTCGCACCGATTTCCCCTCGTTTAGACTGTGGAAGACGCTCGACCTGACTACTGTGACGACTTCGACCGATCTTACGCCGATGAATCTCAATCACAAAGAGGCTTGATTTTTTTCGGTTCATATTTTCTATCTTAATCTGACTTATTGACTAACAGACTAACTGACTGACTATTCACTGCCTTAAGCCGGGGGGAGAAAGTTATTATCGATGCGAGTGAGGAAGGTCACTATCCTCCTCATAAGTTGCGCTGGTGCCGGTGTCGGTGCCGGTTTGGATTGACGTACGCAGCATATACAGATCACGTGCTGGAATGGTGGACACGCTTTTTCGATTAGTTTGACCCACGAGTTTGAGGCACGAGCCATTCATTATTCGGCGGTGGCTGCGGCTGCATGCCGCCAGTCTGTTTATCTGGGATTAAGGCGAAAATTAATATTTCTGCGAGCTCGTGGAAAGTGGACTGTGGCGAAATGGACCTTCGAATTGGGAGGCGATTTTGATTAATCAGCTGATTATTGAAAAGCGTAGCAGTGATTTTCTCCTTTTTACAAAAGATGGTGTTTTGTCCAGGGACCGGAATCTGCCCTGTGATGATGGCAAACCACTACGATGACGACGACAATAATCCGAAATGCCGGATTCCTTTCTCCATGACATTGAACAACGACGAAACATGGATTTTGCACTTTTTATTGCCAGAACTAACAATGACTAGAACATATTCAGCTTAAATACTATAGGAAAACAAAAACTCATCTAAAACACTCATAGGATTATCATTACACATGAATCGAATGGGTATTGGTATAGAGATACAATAGACAATAGTGTGGATAACTTTGCCGATTGGGCTCTAGTTGGCTCCAGTGGAAAATTTGAAATAGCCAGAACCCGAAGCCGATGGCGAGTCCAAACAGATAGGTAAACTCAAAACTGAGAGAACACATTAACAAACACATTAATTATAATCACTTCAACAAGAAGTAACTAAACACATAACTTAGCCAGAGCTGTTAAGGCGATGACGGGCTTGGTGGTCTAGTGGCTACCGCTTCCGATTCGTATGCAGAAAGTCCTGGGTTCAATCCCTGGCCCGTCCCTTTCATCCTACTTTGTGTCTTTCTAAATACTTTCTCTCTCTTCTCTACATATACGACTCATGTATATTCACATGTTCATAGCCATCGCTAGAACAGAAACGGGTTGAGAAATCCGTTTCTCTTCTTTCTAACTTTCACAGCACAGTGTCAATCTATCAGATAACGCCTATGAGTTATGCAACAAAGCGTACTGTGCAGTATTAATCACACAATTCTTTCACCTTACGCCTGGCATCCACGCACCAATGTGTGAACCCTCCGCCAACGATATCCCACCAACGCTCCGACATCCGCATACATTAGTGCAGACGCAGAGGTATAATCGGTCTGATATGGATACGAACGATTGCAATCATCACTTCCTTCCTGCACCTGCAACCTGATGTGGCAGGCGCCATTGTTGCCTAAAAATAAAAGATCACCAACACTCACACACTGAAGATGCCTGCCTGTTAGTCCCCGGCAGATATCGCAGTGATTCCTTGTGTGAGTGTAAGGGATTTTTTTCTATTATCGTACAGGTTTGGACCGAAGGGTCTCAGATTTTCATGAAACTTTTTCCACAGGCAGGGCTCATGGATATATGAACAAAAAAAAATGAGGAAAATTCAAGGTCGCCTATTTTCCCGGAAAACTCAGGTGGAAATTTTTTGTTTTCCCCTGACACTACTTACTTTGAAAAATCATAACTCAAGAACAAAGCATCGTAGAAACAAAGTTTTTTCAGAAAATTTTCTCAGAACTCAAAAAAAAATATGAACTGGAAAAAGTTTTCCACAAAATTTACCACAGCTGAGAAAATTCGTAAAGAAAAGCCGGAAAAACTATGCCCGAACTCGTGGAAAATTTTCGAAAAAATATTTTTGAGAAGGTAATTTCATAAGCTTTGATCGCTGAAATTTTTGGAATGCACTTAATTTTCGTTCCTGAGTTATGGCAAATTTTTGTGAAAAATTACCATATAATTTAGGCTTACATGGTCATTTTCACATAATTGACCATAACTCAGTAACGAGAATAAAGTACATTCCAAAATTTTCAGCGATCAAAGCTTATAAAATTACATTCCCAAAAATATTTTTTCGAAAATTTTCCACGAAATCGGGCATAGTTTTTCCGGCTTTTCTTTACGAATTTTCTCAACTGTAGAAAATTTTGTGGAAAACTTTTTCCAATTCAAATTTTTTTTCGATTTCTGAGAAAATTTGATTTCATTTTCATTAGAAAACTTTGTATCTACAATGCTTCGTTCTTGAGTTATGATTTTTCAAAGAAAAGGCTTTTATGGCACATTTGGACATTTTTCAACCAAATTGGCCATAACACAAAAACGAAAAAAAGTGCATTTTCTGAAAAAAAAACTTTGTTTCTGCGATGCTTCGTTCTTGAGTTATGATTTTTCAAAGTAAGTAGTGTCAGGGGAAAACAAAAAAAATCCACCTGAGTTTTCCGGGAAAATAGGCAACCCTGAATTTTCCTCAATTTTTTTTGTTCATATATCCATGACCCCGGCCTGTGGAAAAAGTTTCATGAAAATCTGAGACCCTTCGGCCCAATTTGTACGATAATAAAAAAAAACTGCCCTGTAGCTAGTCTGGCGATACTGGAACGGGGGTAGCATCCACGGGCGGTCAATCAAGCTCAAGCTCAACTTAGCCGCAGCTGTAAAGGCATGTATGACCATGCTGAGGGTGACGGGTTCGATTCTCGGTCGGTCCAGGAATGTTTCGTAAAGGATATTTACTTGACTTTCTTGAACAAAAAGTGTCTTCGTGTCAGTTAAACGATATACACGTGCAAAATAACCATTTGCAGAGGAAGCTCTCAGCTAATAACTGTGAAAATGCGCATAGAACACTAAGCTGTGAGGTAGGCTTTGTCCCAGGACGTCACCAAGAAGAAGAAGAAGTATACATTTGATCCACATCTGACTAACACTTGGTAAACGATGACGGTCGACGGCAAAATGCCACTATTGTCCTCGTCGATTAGGAGAATATAATCAATCGGATGGATATGAATTGGTGAGCTCGTTCCATATTATTAAATTAACTAAGTTGAAGATATAACGAACCACAACATGCATTTTCAACCAAAAAATGAATAGTATTTGAAACTACCACCAGTGGTGGTTATTCCAACCCGGGTAGAGCGAAATGGCAAATGAAGGGCAAATTTTACCATTAGTTTGTATGAAATAAGAGTTAAAATAACAAAAATAATGAATAAATTTCTATGGCACAATAACTGATTTTATAATAATAACAAAAATAATGTCAAAATAATAACAAATTTTAATATGATGGTAAATTATGTTATTGTTTTGATATGATATGATAGTAATATTTGTTGTTAATATTCAATAATAACTCGCCAATTACAAGTTTTACAATGATAGCATGTTTTGTCATTTATGTGTCCAGGATGCTTTTCAATACTGGCTGTGCAAGCACTGGAATAGAATAGAATAGAATAGATAGCATGTTTTGTCATTTATGTGTCATCCTGAGGTATTCATAAAAAACTAAAGAATTGCAAATTTAGACATGATGACAAAATATGTTATTCTTTAGTTATTGATTTGTTATTCACCTCTACCCGGGAAGTTACTCACTAAGTAACCAGCTCTTGAGATCAAATAAAACTGTTGTTTGATTTCCTATTTGAGCGCCCTCGCAATGTAAGAAGAACAAACAACGTTTTTTAAAATTATTTATATGATTCCGTACATGTGAGAAACCGCACCGAACACTGCAGCGAAATAAGGAATTGTTTCCGCCCTACTGATTATAAACAATCGCTTAGGTGTTTCCTTAAGATTCCTTAAGATATCCCTATGTACAAATAAAATAAATATTTCGGGTATTCTTTCATAAATTCGTCTTGGGATTTATTCATTAATATATTCAAATTCCAGAAATTTCACTCCTTGAAAATCTTCTACGAGCTCTTTCAAAAAATCTATCAGAGATTCATCCGAATATTTTAACCAAAGATTTTTTTAGTTACTCATGTGTATTTTCAGAAATTCATCCCAAAATCCTCTAGGTAGGATAAATCTTCAGAATACTTCCATTGATTCCTTAAAAAATAAACAACTTCCTTTGGAAACTTTTTCAGAAATTACATCAAAAATTTATAAAATCTTCCCTGGATTGCTATCGATATTGCTCCATGATACTCTGTGAATTCCTTCCGGAAAATCTTCTACGGATTTCTTTAAAGTTCACTAGAACATCTTCCATGGAACGCTTCGGAATTTTCTCTAGAACACCATCCGTGGTATTGTACCGACTTTTCGAACCCTCTAAGCAGAATACCCTCTTCGAATGAGTGTAATCAGTTCCGTACCTTCTAATCCCGCCCTAATTGCTTATCCTTTGACAGATACGCGTATTTCGACTACCACTTGTTATCTTCCTCAGTGTCAGTTATCGTTATCGAGTGGATAACTGACACTGAGGAAGATTACAAGTGGTAGTCGAAATACGCGTATCTGTCAAAGGATAAGCAATTAGGGCGGGATTAAAAGGTCCGGAACTGATTACACTCATTCGAAGCATCCGTGGGTTTCCTTAAAAAATCTTCCATTTTTTCAGGTATCCGTACGAAAATTCTTTGAGGAAATCATCCACAAATTTCTTCATAAATGCTTTCAGCAATCAAAGGTTCTTCCAGACGATTTCTTTAGAAAATCTTCCACTGCCGCCTTCAGAAGTTCTTACAAAGTTTCCTTCAGAAATTATTCCAGGGATTCTTTTAGAAAATTCCCTGGAGATTCCTCCAAAAAATTTTTTTCTTAAATCCACCACAAATATGTTCACGGACTCAATGGAATTTTTTTATGGATTTCTTTCAAAAAATAAACCATGAATTTTTTTTTCAGAAATTACTCCTGGAATTTGGTCATAAAATCTATCAAGATTTTGTTTCAGAAACTCCTGTGGCAGTTTTTTTTATACATTCTTCCAGGGCTTTCTCCGGATATTCCCTCATGTTTTTATTTCGAAAATTTCACCAAGAACCTTTCAGGTAGATTTCTATGAGTTCGTTCTGAAACTCCGCAGGGAATCACTTGATGATTTTTAGGGGATTCGTTTGAAAAATTCACCAGGGAATTTGTCCAGATATTCCTCCAGATTTTTCCACAGGGATTTCTTCACAAATTTCCTCAAAGGTTCTTCGATAAATTATTCCAGTGGTTTCCTTAGACCATGGTTTCTCAAACTGTTGATCGCGACTCCCCAGGGGAGATTTTTAGCCCTAGGCTAGTTCATCTCGGGACCCAGGCTTTACTTCCCTTCCGTAGGAAGAACTCACATTTTGCGAGTTTGTCGGGAGGGGGATTCGATCCCAGGTCCTCGGCGTGATAGAATATGTTACTGTAACAGACAACAAATGAGGGAATTTCTATGGTGGGTCGTGAAAAGTACGTCTCCTGGCAAAAGGGGGTCGCGCACCTGAAAGTTTGGGAAGCCAATGCTTTAGACAATTTTCCAGATATTCCTCCAGAAACTCATTCAGGTATTTCTTCAGTCCACCAAAGATTTGTTCAAGAATTGCTCTGGTGACTTCATAGAAAATTCGCATATGAATTTGTTCAAATTTCTTCTGGAATTCACCCAGAAAATCCGGCAGGAATTCCTCCTAATATTCCTCCATGTATTACCCCAGAAATTTATCCGGAATTTCCTCTAAGGAAAACCCCATTATTTTCTCCATGAAGTCTGTAAGAAATTTATTCAAAAAAAATTGCTTCCTAGGAGTTTCTACAGAAAATCCTTAAGACATATCTTAAGAGTTCTTTCTAGGGATATTTGCGGTCGCTTATCTATGCGTTTCCCCAAGATACTCCTACGCGTTTTTTTTCAGAAATTTGTCCACAGATTTCTCCTGAATTACTTTCGAAAAATCCTCCAGGAATTTTCCGATAGATCCCTTAATTTTTTTGTAGGAATTCCATCAAGAGTTTCACCAGAAATATCTCCGGGTATTTCTCCAGGAAGTTCCTGAGAAATGCCTCCTAGGATTCCTTCAAAGATTTCACTGGGATTCCTTCGGCTATTCTACAGGGATTCTACTGCAAAATTCATCAGAAATTCCTCAATGGTTTCTTGCAGAAGCTGCTGCTGGGATTCCTTCTGAAGAAATTCCTAAGATGTTTTAATCTCTACAGATCACTTCGAAATTTTAGAAATTTCTTCATGAAGTTCAAAAAGGGATTTCTTGATTTTTTTTTTTTTTAGAATTTCTACTACAAATGTCTTGACATATCCTACAGGGATTGCTTAGGAATTTCTTCCGAAGGTTTCTCCAAGAATTGTATGAAAAAGTTCCTAAATAATACCGCCAAAAATTCCCACACGAACTGCTTTTTTTAAAATTGGTCTTACGGTTCCATCAGAAATATCTCCTGGCATATCTTTAGAGATCCTTGCAGAATTTGTTAAGATATTCCCCTGAGATTTTTAAGAAACTCTTTCAGAAATTGCACAAAAATTTTAAAAAGTTCTCTAGGGAATCTACGAAGCAAATTCTAAGGAATCGAAGGAGGATTGTGTCAATAGTTCCATTAAAAACTTCTGGAGATACCTTTGCAAACTCCGGAAAGAAATTCTTGGATTTTTTTGGAAGAATTCCTGGACGAAAATTCCCGAAGTAATTTCTGAAGTTGTTGTTTTTATCTATTCCACCAAGAATGCAGAAATGGAAAATTCCTATGAGAATACCTGAATAAACGAACAAACACCTATAATTACCTGCTTACTTCTCTGGAAGAAATCAATAGAGACTTCTGGAGGAACTCTGCATGTAATACCAAAGAAAAAATACCTGAGAAATTTCTGGTGGGCTTTCCGAAAAAAAAAATCCGAAAAGACATTTCTGAAGGAAACTCTCCTAAAAATGTCTGCAAAAATCTCCGACAAAGGTCCTGCTCCTGAGGAGTTTTGGAAGAAATCCTTCTATCAATTTCTGAGGGAACCCTTGGAAGGCCTGCTGAAAATAGATCTAATGAAATTCTCAGCTTTTTTTTTGTAAATTTCTGAAGGGGTTTTCCTGGAGGAATTCTTTAGAGAACCACCGAAGAAATTAAAAAAAAAAATCTTTGAAATAATACCTAGAAGCACTAGAGAACCTTCTCCAAATAAAACAAAATAAAACGAAATCAAATCAATTCTCCAAATAAAAGAAATCCTGAATAATTCCTTGAAGAACGATATGAAATAGATTGTGGATTAATTTCTGCAGGAATTAATGAGAGAATCTTTGGAAAAAAACCCAAATTAATCCACCTAGAGGTGATAGTGCCTTTCTCATCGTATATGTTCTCACGATCCTTCCGTCGACGTAAGTCAAAGTGTTCCTGAATCCTGATATTTTTTAAGAAAAGTAAGCATTTTATCAAAGTCATCGTTGAATTGACTTAAAACTTATTGATGGCACATACTCCGACGTTGTGTTCAGCAGAGCTGAATAATATCAGATTTCTCAGTTGACTGCTTGAGTACCTTCACTAACATTGGGAGCTGATCAATATCAAGAGGATAAGTCATTAAATGTGTCGAATATATGGGTTTGGTTCTCCTTTACATTTGTCCACTTCCGATGGGGCAACCGTAATCGGTTGCGGAACACTACCGGTTGTCCCCAATATGGCCGGAAACTTTTTTTTTGTCAAATCAAGATGCTTTAAAATCCGCGATTTGATGTGTCGCTTGCATGGGTTTGGTTCCCTTTTATATTTGGCCATTTCCGGCGGGACACCCGGAACCGGTTCTGGATCACAACCGATTCAGATATGTTCTGAAAATATTTTCCTGCTTACTGTTCATCAGGATATCAAAAAAGCCACGGTTTGATATGTCCATTGCATGGGTTTAATTAACTTTTATACTTTGCCACCTCCAGCGGAACATCTGGAACCGGTTCCGATATGGTCTGAGAATGCTTTCCTGCTTACTGTTCATCAGGTTATCGAAAAAGCTGTTGTTTGATATGTCACATGCATGGTTTTATTTCAATTTTATATTTGGCCACTTCCGACGGGACACCCGGAACCGGTTCCGGGACACAACCGGTTCAGATATGGTCTGAGAATAGTATCTTGCTTACTGTTCATCAGGATATCAAAAAAGCCACTATTTGATATGTCGCATGCATGGGTTTGGTTAACTTTAATACTTGGCCACTTCCGGCGGGACATTTGCAACCGGTTCCGGAACACTACCGGTTCCGATATGGTCTGAGAATGTTTTCCTGCTCACTGTTCACCACGTTATCGAAAAAGCCGCGGTTTGATATGTCGCATGCATGGGTTTTGTTCACTTTTATGTTTGGTCACTTCCGGCGGAACACCCGGAACCGGTTCCGGGACACTACCGGTTCAGATATGGTCTGAGACTATTTTTCTGCTTACCATTCATCAAGTTATCGAAAATGCCGTAGTTTGATGTGCCGCATGGATGGGTTTGTAGCGTTTTCATATCTGGCCCCTTCCTGGGGTACCGGTCCGGAACACCTAAATGGCCATAACTCCGGAACGGCTGGACCGATCTGAACCATTTTCAATAGGAAACAATGGGACCAGATTCCGCGTCGAATGAACCGTCGGTCAATAAAATCGGTTGAGGTTTACTGCCAAAAAGTGATGTGAGTTTTTTTGTACACACACATACACACACACAGACATCACCTCAATTCGTCGAGCTGAGTCGATTGGTATATAAGACTTGACCCCTCCGGAGGCTCTATCAAATTTTCATTTTTGGAGTGAACATATAGCCTTTCGGTACACCTTGGTGTACGACAAAGGCAAAAAATCTGAAAAATCCCTGAAGTAAGGTTCTTCTACAACCGAAGAATTTCTAGAATAATTTCCATATAAATGCCCTAGAAAATCCTTGATAAAATGTAGCAATACCTCAAGGAACCTTTGGAGAAATTCTGGCAGTTTCTGGAAAAAAATCTAAATTTCTAAAGAAAAACCTCAGAGAAATTTCTGAAACAATCTTCAAATCTTAGTAAGAAAAACATCTCCTGAAATTGTCCCAGAAAACACAAAGTCTTATATGAAGTTGAATAGGATGTTAAAGTGGAGGCCATATACGTTCATGCTCCCATTTAACCGCGTGTAAAGTGTGCGTATATCGCCTCCACTTTTGCATCCTATATAACATCATATGCGATCGTGTGTTGACTGGCGCACCTTTCGAGGAAACGTATGGAGGAACTCCTGGAGAAATTTTCAGAAGAATTTTTTGAGAAATTCCCAAGAAAAACTACTGGAAAAAATCTGACAATATTTTTGGAGGAATTTCTTCTGAAATGTTTGAAAAAATCCATGAGTACATATGAGCATTGGCGTATCAGGGCGTATCCAGATTTTTCTTCTTGCTTTCCCACTCTCCTTATTAAACAGGAGTAGCTATAGTGAAAATACACGCTTAAAAGTGTTTTTTTTTTCTAATAATCGAAATAATAAGAATGGTTCGTCATCTTTGGCATCGGCATGTGTTTTATTATAGTGAAAATTAAAAAAAAATGATTGCGAATAAAAGTTGCATGAATCACTCTGTATAGGTTGGGACTTCTCCTCTAATAGCAGAAGAGAAGGATTGACACCTGAAGATGGCACAAAATATTCAATTACTTTTATTGTTATTATTGTTCACGTTGTCAACAAAATAGTTGAATAGTGACAGATTACTGGCTAAACGATTAGTCGATTTATCAACTCATCAAAAGTCGTTACAACACTTCAGAAAATATAATTTGATTTAAAGTGATGATCTTTAAACAAAACTTCATAATTTCACTTCATTATCCACCGCGTCCTCTTAATGTACATGATAAAGTTGCCACAATATACAGTGTCGGACAAAACAATAAGACCAGCGGTCCTATTTCATACAAAATGGCCAAGTTTGACGATATGGTACTCGGTTTCTAGTAAACCGATTTGGCTGAAATTTTGACAGCCGACTTCGAATTACGGGAATTTTGATTTGTATTAAATTGATTGAGTTCTGTCCACTACTTCCAAAGTTACAGATATACGGTGCGACAAAATTCTAACACCAGATTTTTATGATGGTTATTTGTTGCCAATTCCATAAAAATGTCCCCAAGTTTAAATGACATCCTTAATTTTAGTACTTGTTCATTAATCATCAAGTATCAGATACTCTTAAATATCCTTTGGTGATGGTAATCTGAAAGTGGTCCTATTATTTTGTCGTTTCGTATATCTGTAACTTTTGATGTAGTAAACAGAACTCAATCAATTAAATACAAATCAAAATTCATGTAACTCCATGGCGGCTGTCAAAATTTCAGCCAAATCGGTTCACTAGAAACCGAGCATCAGATCGTCAAACTTAGCCATTTTGTATGAAAAATGGCTGGTGGTCTTATTATTTTGTCCGACACTGTATCTCTCTCGTCGATTCCCTGCCTCTTTTCTTACTGACAACGCTCGCTGAACGCGGCTTCATCGAAGATGTTTGTTTTCGTTCGTCCTCAAGGCCGACTTCGATGGATGGATACACCATGATCCGCAGCGAGCTCAGTCAGCTCAGTCAACTCGGTAAATATTTAACCCATTTCCATTCGGTAGTCACGACGAGATCGGATTCATCGATAATCAACACTGATCGCGGATTGTGCAGAGTGGGAATGGATCAGAGTTGTTTGTTGTTCGTCTGGAGCAGAATCTGGAGATGAAGCCACTTCGGTTTTGATTGAGAGACTAGGCTCCCGGGTTGCGTTGCAGCAATTACGCCACTTCAGGAGGTACCTACATGGAATCGTTATTGAGGGGCTTGTTTGGTCATTATCGGAATGATACCTACTTTCTCTTTGAATAATTTACATGTATTCGAAAAGTGATGGAACGATCTAATGGAGCTCTGAATACATCACCAAATTGGTGATGTTTTAAAGCGTCAACGAATGAAGTATTTCAGTTGGCAACCCTGCTTCTGTCAAAAAGTTTAAAATGAGTCCTCACGATCTTACAAAAACACGTCTTCATAATACTATTCCTAACCGTTTGAAGCCATAGCTAATCTTTTTGTTTCAATATCCATCTTCTTCTTATTGGTGTAACGTTCCCACTAGGACAAACCTTGCTTCTCAGCGTAGTATTTTATGAGAACTGTCACAGTTAGTGAGAGCTTCTTCTGCCACGAAGATACTCTATGTTCAAAGAAGTCAAGCAAATATTCATGACGAGAATTTCCTGGAACATACAAGAAACATACTCGTCACCCTCAGCATGGTCTTGCTGAATACCTGTGCGTTTACTGCTTTTGCTATATAGGGCCTTTATTGGTACTTATCGTGTATCACCTAGACCACCTCAAGTGCGCACCAGTTTCACAATTCACAACCCTGTATATTTTCTTTCTGCACAGCGTTTCACTTGATGCCGCTAATGAATAAAAATATCGCACAACTCTCAAAAGCCTTCAATAGGTATTGATATGTTTTGGCGAATTGGTCGATCAGTTTGAGAAACGAAAACAACTTGAACATTTTTTCGCGATCCACCATGACAACGCGATAGGTGGTCCAACTTTTGTTGGACTTTGCCGCTGTTGTTGGGAAAAAGAAGTTCAATTTGTTGATAAACGGAATGCGAAACATGGGTGGTAAAAATAATCAAAACTGTATTGTTTTTCGCGATTTAATTGAAGGACTGCTTGTTTTATGCATCGAGACACTGACAATCAAAAAAAAATCTGGGTCATGTTTAAGTTCATCAGTTGAAGTACAACAGATAGTCAACATAACTTTTCCAACTATTCCAACTGCTTTCAAAACTTTAAAGCCTGTATCCGCAATGATCGGGACACAGAAGCACGGCTATAACTCTGTAATGAATCTGTAAAATTGGCCAAAAATTTGACTGAGAACTTTTTTGTGCAAAATTTCATAAAAACCGATGCATTACTTTTAACTGTGGATGAAAAACAAATAGACGTGGTTTTAAGCATTTTGTACAATCATGACCAATTTTCATTCACATAATAGATGGTTCTATTACGCTACAGTTTAAAGTTCTGTGATCATAACTATGAAATTCAGTCAGCAGTTATGATACTTTCAGGGACACCTTCTTGCAAAATTTCATCAACTTTGATCAATTGGTTTGAACGATACTGGTGTTGATAGGCGTGAGTGTTAGTGAAATTTTTTCGCATTTGTCATGTGCGATGTTAGCATATCCATAACTTTTGAATTTCTTTGCCAATTTTCATGAAATTTTCACGGAAAGTGGTTGATTATGTATATATTATGCCTGCAAAATTTGATGATAATTGGTATAGTACTTTCCATGGTACAATCGAAACAATAAAGGGTGCTGACTAATTACTGTCTGAGGGGCTAAAATCACGTTCAGTCCCAATACATGTTTCGACTATAAAATAGTTGATAGTACATCGTTTTTTTTTTTGAAATTTTGCCTATGCAACAAATGTAAATTGAGATGTTTGTGTTCAAAATTTCAGCCATTTCCTTGGCCAAATTCAAAAGTTACAGTACTGACAAGCAAAACTAGGGGCTGTACAAAATTCAATGGCGCACATTCGACTCTTTCATTGCTACAACAAAAAGTACTGCACCGATTCACATGAAATTTTGTAAGTGAAAAGAACACGTCTTAAGATGTTGTTAGGTCAAATTTGAGTAATTTTAATGTATCTATTGCAGAGTTACAGCTGTATTTCTGTGTCCCGATTATTGCGGATACAGGCTTTATCTTGCAGAAATTCTTCAAAAAATCAGATAATTCAATATGAAAATGCTCTTGGCAACACTGTTATATGGGTACAATTAAAAACAAAATCATAAGAAATGTCCTGTTTTGTTTACTATCAACAAGAATCATGAACTTGTTGAAAACGTTCCAAAGAAAAAACTTGTTTCTTTTTTTACTTATGCGTTTTAAATTTTCATTTTTTATTTTTAAAATATTTGGCAGTGATTTTATCTACATTTCTTGACCAACATGTAAAAACGGCGGAACAACCATTGCACGCCTCAGCTTCTTCCGTTTCTTCTAGGTGTATTTCAATGTATTTATGCGAACTTATCCCGTTATCAGATAAAGGAGAGTCTGCTCTTCCTGCTGCAGGTCAGAGATTTAATGAATAATGGTAAGCACAGTAAACATGGTAAACTTCTTCACCAGTTAAACATAAAATTTCAGTGGTAATTCCTCTGGAAATTCTGTCAGCAGTCTGTTTGAGAATTTCTTTCCAAACAAAAAAGATTGCTTCATGTGCTTCCATTGAGAATTTATTTAAAAACATACGTCTACAATTGATTTGCTTGCTCTGCAGAAGCTTCGGGCAATTCCTTTTTAAAATTATTTGAACATTCGACAATTTTCTCCGAAATTTCTTGGAAATTCCTCCGATAACTTCTATGGTGTTATATTTTTTTGTATACCTTCGGTAATTTCTTTGCAAAGGCTTTCATAATTTCTTTGAGAATTCATTTTGGTAATTTGGAAGTATTCAAAGGAGTTGCCGGAGAAACTGCTTAACACATTTTTTATCATTATTAGAGAGACTTTCAGCCTTCGGCTGGCTCACCTCTGCTTTTTTGCACATTGTCGAAAGAATTTCTTGGACAATATTATTTGAAGTTCCTTTTGCAATTTCTTATGCAGTTTCTTCGGAAATTTCTTTACGAATTTCTTCGCTCCGTCTTCTAGAAATCGGCAATTCCTTCTGTAATTTCATCATTGTAAATTCCTGCAGCGATTCCGATTGGAAATTCAAGAATTGACACAAACATTTTCTTAAAAGCTATAAAAGAATGCTCGAGTATACTGAAGCAATTGTGGAAGAAATTCCTAAAAAAAAATGTCAGAGAAATTCACAACCGAATGACTCAAAGATTTTTTGGAAATTCTTGAAATTTATTTAAAAATTATTTAGACAATTTAGCATTCTTTTTCGAATTCCTTTCGCAAATCCTTTAAATTTGGCAATCTATTTGGAAATTTCTCAGGCAATTCGTTTCTTTTGTAAGTTTATAAGATAATGCTTTAGTGAATTCGTTTTTTAATTCTTATGAGAATTCTCAATACAATTACATCGTGAATGTTTCAACATTGCTATTAGGAGCACGATTATGATTTTCTTTTTAAATCTCCCTGACTTTATTTAAATTTCTTCCGCTGTTTCTTTGTGAATGTAGTAGGCAAACTCCTTATAAACTTCTTGAGCAATTTCTTTAAAAAAAATGGAAAATTATTTGAAAACTCGGTAAATTTTCCTCAAAATTACTTGAAAACTCATTCGATTACTCCTCTGGAATTCTAATGGCAATTTGTCTTGAAGTTTCCAAAATAATTTCCTAAAAAAACACAAATTGACAATAGAATTTCTGAGGCAGTTTTATTTTTTTATTTGAAATGCTCATGATTTTTTTCAGCATTTTATAAGTGGTTTCGGCAATTTCTTCTGTAATTTCATCATTGCAAATTGCTGCAGCGATTCCGATTGGAAATTCATGAAATGACAAATAAATTGACACAAAAATTTCGAAAAGAATGTCGAAAGGGAGGAATATATTGATGCAATGGTGGGAGAAATTCCTGAAAAAAAATAGTGAAATTTCCAAAGAAATGGGTCTTGAACAAGCCTTCAAGTAGATCTTTATCAATTCAAATGAAATTTTGCTCTTGTATGAGCTTGTACAGGGAATAGAAAAAAAAATGATTGGGACAGGTCAAATTTTCGCTTCTCGAAAAATGGTCAACTAACTGTATTTTTTTCAAAAAGTGCATTAAATGTTCTCAAATTTTTCAAAAAAAGCCAACTTCTTTTCCATCAATGGTCCAATTTATGAAAAGATCGGATCATTCTGCATTCAACATTGAACTGTTATATCTCCGGATTCCATGAACAAAATGCAATGGAGTTTTGAGCGTTTATGACTTACATAATGAGCTTTGAAAAACGTTTGACTTAACTTAACAGTCCAAAGTTGGCTATCGAAAATTATACCTTTTTCTAGAATATTTCTATCTTCATGCAGAAAAGCCTGATTTTTTCCCAAACTCTGATCATTGGTAGACAACAAATTGACCAACTTTTAGTAAAAAATTGAAACAATTTAATGCACTTTCTAAAAAGTTACAGTAAGTTGACCATTTTTTGAAAAGTGAAATTTGTTTATGTCTCGATCATTTGGTCTATCCTCTGTACTCCTATTTGTGTTTCTGTACGTATTTATTCATATTCCAATTATTATCCCTGTTTGTGTTCCTATTCTTGCTTCTATTTGTATTTCCTTTGTTCAATGATTAATCTAATTCCAGTTATTATTAAACTTTATATTTCAATAATTTCCATTCCAATTCTGATTTCTGTTTTTCTGCATTCTTGTTTTACATATTTATATTCTTGTTCATATTCATATTTCTATTCTTATTTCTTTTCTAGTTTCTGTACCTTTTTTATATTCCTGTTCTTTTTCTCTATATACCCACTACTCTTCCAATATTCCTAGATTAGTTGTTTTTCTATTATTTCCCTTTCAAGGACATTACCCATTTTGTATTTCTTTTTATCACACTATTGCTCTTTAAACCAATTCCTTTCATGTTTCTATTGTTATTTCTATTCCTATTCTTAGTCCTAACCATAGTCCTCTTTCTTTTTCTTGTCCTAGTCCTAGTGGTATTCCTAGTCATAGCCTTAGTCCTAATCATAGTCATAGTCTTAATCTAGGCCCTGGTCATAGTCGTACTCCTTGTCATAGTCCTCTTACTTGTCCTTGTCCTAGCCCTAGTCCTATTCCTTTTTCTAGTCCTGTTCCTAGTTCTAGTCCTAGTCCTAGTTCTAGTTTAGTCTTAATACTCGTTGTTTTAGTCCTAATCCTAGTCCTCTTCATTTTCCTAGTCCTAGTCCAGTTTCAATTCCCAGTCCAAGTCCTCGTCTTTGTATGAGTCTTATTGCTTGTCCTAGCCCTGATTCCAAATGCTATAACTATCCCTATTCCTAGTTTAATTTATACTTCTAGTCAAGTTCTTGGGCCTAGTCTTAGTCTTAGTCCTAGTCCTAGCCCTAGTTCTATTCATATTTCTAGTCTAAGTTATTGTGCTAGTTCTATTCTAGTGTTTTTCTTAATCCTATTTTCTAATTCCTATCCTATTTTCCTTATCCTATTCTAAGTCATGGCCTTAGTCTTAGTCCTAGTCTTAGTTCTAGTCCTGCTTCTAATCCTGGTCACAGTTCTATTCCAAGTCTCACTCTTAGTCTTAGTGCTAGTCATAGTCGTAGTCTTAGTCTTCTTCCATTTTCTAGTCCAAGTCCTAGCTCTAGTCGTTATCACTTTCCTAATGCTAGTCCTAGTCCTAGTGCTAGTTTTAGTCCTATTCCTAGTTCTACTCCATGTCTTACTCCTAGTTCTATTCTTAGTCCAAGTCCTGTTCCTAGTCCTAATCCTATCCCGGGTCCTAGTTCTATTCCAAGTCCTAGTCTTAGTCCTAGTGCTAATCATAGTCGTAGTCCTAGTCTTTTCCTTTTCCTAGTCCAAGTCCTAGTCTTGTCCTATTTCAAGATCCTAGTCCTATTTCTAGTCCTATTCCTAGTACTATTCCCAGTCCTGTTCCTAGTCCTATTCCTAGTCCTATTCCTAGTCATATTCCTAGTTATATTCCTAGTCCTATTCCTAGTTCTATTCCTAGTTCTATTCCTAGTCCTAGTCCTATTCCTAGTCCTATTCCCAGTCCTATTCCTAGTAATATCCCTAGTCCTATTCCTAGTCCTATTCCTAGTCCTATTCCTAGTCCTATTCCTAGTCCTATTCCTAGTCCTATTCCTAGTCCTATTCCTAGTCCTATTCCTAGTCCTATTCCTAGTCCTATTCCTAGTCCTATTCCTAGTCCTATTCCTAGTCCTATTCCTAGTCCTATTCCTAGTCCTATTCCTAGTCCTATTCCTAGTCCTATTCCTAGTCCTATTCCTAGTCCTATTCCTAGTCCTATTCCTAGTCCTATTCCTAGTCCTATTTCTAGTCCTATTCCTAGTCCTATTCCTAGTCCTATTCCTAGTCCTATTCCTAGTCCTATTCCTAGTCCTATTCCTAGTTCTATTCCTAGTCCTATTCTTGGTCCAATTCCTAATCCTAATCCCAATCTATTCCTAATACTATTCCTAGTCCTATTCCTAGTCCTATTCCAAGTCCTATTCCTAGTTCTATTCCTAGTCCTATTCCTAGTCCTATTCCTAGTCCTATTCCTAGTCCTATTCCTAGTCCTATTCCTAGTCCTATTCCTAGTCCTATTCCTAGTCCTATTCCTAGTCCTATTCCTAGTCCTATTCCTAGTCCTATTCCTAGTCCTATTCCTAGTCCTATTCCTAGTCCTATTCCTAGTCCTATTCCTAGTTCTATTCCTAGTCATATTCCTAGTCCTATTCCTAGTCCTATTCCTAGTCCTATTCCTAGTCCTATTCCTAGTCCTATTCCTAGTCCTATTCCTAGTCCTATTCCTAGTCCTATTCCTAGTTCTATTCCTAGTCCTATTCTTAGTCCAATTCCTAATCCTAATCCCAATCTATTCCTAATACTATTCCTAGTCCTATTCCTAGTCCTATTCCAAGTCCTATTCCTAGTTCTATTCCTAGTCCTATTCCTAGTCCTATTCCTAGTCCTATTCCTAGTCCTATTCCTAGTCCTATTCCTAGTTCTATTCCTAG
Organism: Aedes albopictus; assembly: GCF_035046485.1. Lineage (NCBI taxonomy): Eukaryota > Metazoa > Arthropoda > Insecta > Diptera > Culicidae > Aedes > Aedes albopictus. Next base: position 45,674,130 of record NC_085136.1, read on the forward strand.
TCCTATTCCTAGTCCTATTCCTAGTCCTATTCCTAGTCCTATTCCTGGTCCTATTCCTGGTCCTATTCCTAGTCCTAGTCCTACTCCTGGTCCTATTCCTAGTCCTAGTCTTATTCCTAATCCTAATCCTAGTCCTAGTTCTGGTCCTAGTCCTGGTTCTTGTCCTATTCCCAGTTCTAGTCTTAGTTTCCATCCGTAGTCCTAGTCGTGGTCCTAGTCATTGTTCTGGTCCTAGTCCTGGTTCGAGTCCTAGTCCTAGTCCTTATCCGTTTCGTAGTCCTAGTCTTAGTCTAGTCCTTGTCCTATTCCTAATTCTCGTCTCTATTATCAGTCCTAGTTCTATTCCTTTTTAAGCTATATTACTTTTTCTATCGGTATCATTGTATCAATTTCCATATTTCTATATTCTGAATCAGCTACTTCGGAAAAACCCACTCTTTTAGTGGTAAAAATTGACGGTATGTTTGCGTTTTGCAAATAGTGTGAATTATAAGACTCCAGAGGATGAATTACGCAAACCACTCGCTGTTAGGCACACTTTCGCGTAAACCTACATCCCGTAGGCACAAAAAAAAAACTGGAGTGAAATTTCGCCCCCAGGAAAAAAATCGAGCCACCGTTTCCACTAGTTGTTTCTACTAGTTATTTCCCCTATTGCAAATTGCGCTTCATTGCAGTAACAACCTACCTACCTGCTCGGAACGGATTCGACTCTTGAGGCTCCGACAACGACGACGACGACACCAGGAAATGCATGAAACAGAAAGCCAAAGTTGTTGTTTTTTTTTTCTTTTTTTTTCGCTTTCCTTGATGCACCCACCTGTAGTTGGGGTCTGACGACGCGACGGGGTACCTCCATCCAAGTGGTGCAACATTAGCCCCCATAATTACCCACTCTAAGTGTGCGGATGAGTCGTTTTCTGATTCCGACCAGTAGACTAGGAAAACTATCGAGTTGTGACCATGTTTATTTTTTTTTTTTGCAAACCAACAAAAAAGTGACCACTTTGCTTGTGGAATCGACAGCCTAACGCTTTTTTTTTTGCTGAGAAGCAAAAAAAAGGAAAACACACACTGTCAGCACCATTTTTTGTGGATCGTTTAGAACTGGATTATTGGAAGCTAACCGCTTCGTCACGCCATCATTGCGAGACCAGGTAAAAGTGAATGGAACGATCTCAAGCTCAACAAGGTGGAATCACATTTCACCGGCGCCGGTTTGGATTTCGCTCCTTTTGCCACAAACAGCTAGTCATCTGTAACTGAACTAATCGTTATGCAAATGGCTTTCGTCTGCTGGAGCGCGAGGGGATGATAGGTTTCCTTTCCTTTTCATTGAAGTTAAGACCTGGATGGTTGTGGGAAAAAAAGAAAAAAAAGATAAATAAAAAAGAACAAAGATTATAATAGAAATTTTGATACGAATAGCATTTTGAATAGAAATGGAAAATCGAATACTAATAATAGTTAGTGGACATATAAATAAACGAAGGAAATGATAACAAAAAAAAAAAGAAAATATGTCAACAAGTAAAAAAAAAGAAAAATAGAACAAAAAATGGTTGAAATACCAACAATAGTAAAAACAAGCAATAATTTGTACAAAAACAAGAACAAAAATTGAGAAACAAGTAAAAGACCATTGAGAAATAAGTTTAAGTTATGACAAATTTAAAAAAAATGCAGTCCTATTAAAGACAAAACAAACAACTTCCAAGATAGCACGTAATGATTTATGCTCCCTTTACATCTACTAAAAAAACAACAAACATCTTGTTCCAAGCATCACAATAACCCAATAAATTACGCAAAAATGCAAAGCACCCATTACGACCGAAGGGTTAATTGTCATTATCAGCACGTAGAAACAAACTCTGCATAAAACGACCAAAAGCTAAAATTAGGCAATAACGCCCCGCCCGCACAACGCAGCCAGTCTACATGACCCCTAGCTTAGCCGGCTCGGTCTGAATGCAGAGCTTTAACCCTTTTGAGGAGCATTGAGCCATTGAGCCGGTTGCCGGCTTCCAGCATTTCGACGACGAACAATGCCCAAAGCGCGACGCTTGTTCACACATATTTTAATCCGCTTCGTTATTACTACAGCTGGCACATGCAGCATTACCATTTCGTCACCATTCCTTACGGCATTTTCCACCGCCGGCACCGGTGTTCCATAATCAGTCATTAACATGCGCATAAACGCGCAATTATAACCGTCAAAATATGAAGTGATACGGAGGAATGCAATCGGCCCTCGGAGAAGAAACTGGGTTGTCCGTGTCTGACATGACGACTGCGGTTGCTGGTAAAGAATTGCGAGAGATGATCAAGTTTTAGAGCTAGCTTTCTTATCAGGCGATGTCGGCTGGGCTTGTTGATGCTGAACATCAGCTTGAAATGACGGAAAAATCCATGGTTATAACTGTAGATTCAAAGTTCTGATTTGCAGAACAGTTTGGATGACGTGCAACATAGCAAGTGCTGCTGACCTTAAAGAACATTCGTTGAGTACTGTTAAGTACGTTTTGGAGAATTCTGACCGGATTCCTGGAAAGAATCTGTCCGGATTCCTGGAAGGAATCTGTCCGGATTCCTGGAAGGAATCTGTCCGGATTCCTGGAAGGAATCTGTCCGGATTCCTGGAAGGAATCTCTCCGAATTGCTGGAAGAAATCTCTCCGGATTCCTGGAAGGAATCTCTCCGGATTCCTGGAAGGAATCTCTCCGGATTCCTGGAAGGAATCTCTCCGGATTCCTGGAAGGAATCTCTCCGGATTCCTGGAAGGAATCTCTCCGAATTGCTGGAAGAAATCTCTCCGGATTCCTGGAAGGAATCTCTCCGGATTCCTGGAAGGAATCTCTCCGGATTCCTGGAAGGAATCTCTCCGGATTCCTGGAAGGAATCTCTCCGGATTCCTGGAAGGAATCTCTCCGGATTCCTGGAAGTAATCTCTCCAGATTCCTGGAAGGAATCTCTCCAGATTCCTGGAAGGAATCTCTCCAGATTCCTGGAAGGAATCTCTCCGGATTCCTGGAAGGAATCTCTCCGGATTCCTGGAAGGAATCTCTCCGGATTCCTGGAAGGAATCTCTCCGGATTCCTGGAAGGAATCTCTCCGGATTCCTGGAAGGAATCTCTCCGGATTCCTGGAAGGAATGTCTCCGGATTCCTGGAAGGAATCTCTCCGGATTCCTGGAAGGAATCTCTCCGGATTCCTGGAAGGAATCTCTCCGGATTCCTGGAAGGAATCTCTCCGGATTCCTGGAAGGAATCTCTCCGGATTCCTGGAAGGAATCTCTCCGGATTCCTGGAAGGAATCTCTCCGGATTCCTGGAAGGAATCTCTCCGGATTCCTGGAAGGAATCTCTCCGGATTCCTGGAAGGAATCTCTCCGGATTCCTGGAAGGAATCTCTCCGGATTCCTGGAAGGAATCTCTCCGGATTCCTGGAAGGAATCTCTCCGGATTCCTGGAAGGAATCTCTCCGGATTCCTGGAAGGATTCTCTCCGGATTCCTGGAAGGATTCTCTCCGGATTCCTGGAAGGAATCTCTCCGGATTCCTGGAAGGAATCTCTCCGGATTCCTGGAAGGAATCTCTCCGGATTCCTGGAAGGAATCTCTCCGGATTCCTGGAAGGAATCTCTCCGGATTCCTGGAAGGAATCTCTCCGGATTCCTGGAAGGAATCTCTCCGGATTCCTGGAAGGAATCTCTCCGGATTCCTGGAAGGAATCTCTCCGGATTCCTGGAAGGAATCTCTCCGGATTCCTGGAAGGAATCTCTCCGGATTCCTGGAAGGAATCTCTCCGGATTCCTGGAAGGAATCTCTCCGGATTCCTGGAAGGAATCTCTCCGGATTCCTGGAAGGAATCTCTCCGGATTCCTGGAAGGAATCTCTCCGGATTCCTGGAAGGAATCTCTCCGGATTCCTGGAAGGAATCTCTCCGGATTCCTGGAAGGAATCTCTCCGGATTCCTGGAAGGAATCTCTCCGGATTCCTGGAAGGAATCTCTCCGGATTCCTGGAAGGAATCTCTCCGGATTCCTGGAAGGAATCTCTCCGGATTCCTGGAAGGAATCTTTCCGGATTCCTGGAAGGAATCTCTCCGGATTCCTGGAAGGAATCTCTCCGGATTCCTGGAAGGAATCTCTCCGGATTCCTGGAAGGAATCTCTCCGGATTCCTGGAAGGAATCTCTCCGGATTCCTGGAAGGAATCTCTCCGGATTCCTGGAAGGAAGCTCTCCGGATTCCTGGAAGGAAGCTCTCCGGATTCCTGGAAGGAAGCTCTCCGGATTCCTGGAAGGAATCTCTTCGGATTCCTGGAAGGAATCTCTCCGGATTCCTGGAAGGAATCTCTCCGGATTCCTCGAAGGAATCTTTCCGGATTCCTCGAAGGAATGTGTCCGGATTCCTCGAAGGAATCTGTCCGGATTCCTCGAAGGAATCTGTCCGGATTCCTCGAAGGAATCTGTCCGGATTCCTCGAAGGAATCTGTCCGGATTCCTCGAAGGAATCTGTCCGGATTCCTCGAAGGAATCTGTCCGGATTCCTCGAAGGAATCTGTCCGGATTCCTCGAAGGAATCTCTCCGGATTCCTGGAAGGAATCTCTCCGGATTCCTGGAAGGAATCTCTCCGGATTCCTGGAAGGAATCTCTCCGGATTCCTGGAAGGAATCTCTCCGGATTCCTGGAAGGAATCTCTCCGGATTCCTGGAAGGAATCTCTCCGGATTCCTGGAAGGAATCTCTCCGGATTCCTGGAAGGAATCTCTCCGGATTCCTGGAAGGAATCTCTCCGGATTCCTGGAAGGAATCTCTCCGGATTCCTGGAAGGAATCTGTCCGGATTCCTGGAAGGAATCTGTCCGGATTCCTGGAAGGAATCTGTCTGGATTCCTGGAAGGAATCTGTCCGGATTCCTGGAAGGAATCTGTCCGGATTCCTGGAAGGAATCTCTCCGGATTCCTGGAAGGAATCTCTCCGGATTCCTGTAAGGAATCTGTCCGGATTCCTGGAAGGAATCTGTCCGGATTCCTGGAAGAAATCTGTCCGGATTCCTGGAAGGAATCTGTCCGGATTCCTGGAAGAAATCTGTCCGGATTCCTGGAAGGAATCTGTTCGGATTTCTGGAAGGAATCTGTTCGGATTCCTGGAAGGAATCTGTTCGGATTCCTGGAAGGAATCTGTCCGGATTCCTGGAAGGAATCTCTCCGGATTCCTGGATGGAATCTCTCCGGATTCCTGGAAGGAATCTCTCCGGATTCCTGGAAGGAATCTCTCCGGATTCCTGGAAGGAATCTCTCCGGATTCCTGGAAGGAATCTCTCCGGATTCCTGGAAGGAATCTCTCCGGATTCCTGGAAGGAATCTGTCCGGATTCCTGGAAGGAATCTGTCCGGATTCCTGGAAGGAATCTGTCCGGATTCCTGGAAGGAATCTGCCCAGATTCCTGGAAGGAATCTGCCCAGATTCCTGGAAGGAATCTGCCCAGATTCCTGGAAGGAATCTGCTCAGATTCCTGGAAGGAATCTGCCCAGATTCCTGGAAGGAATCTGCCCAGATTCCTGGAAGGAATCTGCCCAGATTCCTGGAAGGAATCTGCCCAGATTCCTGGAAGGAATCTGCCCAGATTCCTGGAAGGAATCTGCCCAGATTCCTGGAAGGAATCTGCCCAGATTCCTGGAAGGAATCTGCCCAGATTCCTGGAAGGAATCTGCCCAGATTCCTGGAAGGAATCCGCCCAGATTCCTGGAAGGAATCTGTCCGGATTCCTGGAAGGAGGAATCTGTCCGGATTCCTGGAAGGAGGAATCTGTCCGGATTCCTGGAAGGAGGAATCTGTCCGGATTCCTGAAAGGAATCTGTCCGGATTCCTGGAAGGAATCTGTCCGGATTCCTGGAAGGAATCTGTCCGGATTCCTGGAAGGAATCTGTCCGGATTCCTGGAAGGAATCTTTCCGGATTCCTGGAAGGAATCTGTCCGGATTCCTGGAAGGAATCTGTCCGGATTCCTGGAAGGAATCTGTCCGGATTCCTGGAAGGAATCTGTCCGGATTCCTGGAAGGAATCTGTCCGGATTCCTGGAAGGAATCTGTCCGGATTCCTGGAAGGAATCTGTCCGGATTCCTGGAAGGAATCTGTCCGGATTCCTGGAAGGAATCTGTCCGGATTCCTGGAAGGAATCTGTCCGGATTCCTGGAAGGAATCTGTCCGGATTCCTGGAAGGAATCTGTCCGGATTCCTGGAAGGAATCTGTCCGGATTCCTGGAAGGAATCTGTCCGGATTCCTGGAAGGAATCTGTCCGGATTCCTGGAAGGAATCTGTCCGGATTCCTGGAAGGAATCTGTCCGGATTCCTGGAAGGAATCTGTCCGGATTCCTGGAAGGAATCTGTCCGGATTCCTGGAAGGAATCTGTCCGGATTCCTGGAAGGAATCTGTCCGGATTCCTGGAAGGAATCTGTCCGGATTCCTGGAAGGAATCTGTCCGGATTCCTGGAAGGAATCTGTCCGGATTCCTGGAAGGAATCTGTCCGGATTCCTGGAAGGAATCTGTCCGGATTCCTGGAAGGAATCTGTCCGGATTCCTGGAAGGAATCTGTCCGGATTCCTGGAAGGAATCTGTCCGGATTCCTGGAAGGAATCTGTCCGGATTCCTGGAAGGAATCTGTCCGGATTCCTGGAAGGAATCTGTCCGGATTCCTGGAAGGAATCTGTCCGGATTCCTGGAAGGAATCTGTCCGGATTCCTGGAAGGAATCTGTCCGGATTCCTGGAAGGAATCTGTCCGGATTCCTGGAAGGAATCTGTCCGGATTCCTGGAAGGAATCTGTCCGGATTCCTGGAAGGAATCTGTCCGGATTCCTGGAAGGAATCTGTCCGGATTCCTGGAAGGAATCTGTCCGGATTCCTGGAAGGAATCTGTCCGGATTCCTGGAAGGAATCTGTCCGGATTCCTGGAAGGAATCTGTCCGGATTCCTGGAAGGAATCTGTCCGGATTCCTGGAAGGAATCTGTCCGGATTCCTGGAAGGAATCTGTCCGGATTCCTGGAAGGAATCTGTCCGGATTCCTGGAAGGAATCTGTCTGGATTCCTGGAAGGAATCTGTCCGGATTCCTGGAAGGAATCTGTCCGGATTCCTGGAAGGAATCTGTCCGGATTCCTGGAAGGAATCTGTTCGGATTCCTGGAAGGAATCTGTCCGGATTCCTGGAAGGAATCTCTCCGGATTCACAACATTCTTGTTTCTGTTCATGTTTAGTATCACAATCCAACTAACTTATTTCTTTCTTTCTTCTCCCATTTCCAGAACTACAAGGAAAAAGACGCCGGCAAGGTGGTAGTCTACACGACCAGCATGGGCATCGTGCGCGAGACCTACACCAAGTGTGCCAACGTGAAGCAGATCCTGCGGACGTTGCTCGTCAAGTTCGAAGAGCGGGACGTGTTCATGAGCAGTGACTACCAGCAGGAAATCAAGGACCGAATGCAGAGCGAAGCGATCCAGGTGCCGCAGGTGTTCGTCGACGGGCAGCATGTGGGGGTGAGTTCTTGAGGGTCAACTGGTGGACCTCACGTAATAACTGTAAAATTTTGTTGATACAACCTAATACAGGTCGTTTGAACTACCACGATACTTTAGTATATCTGTAGAAATACCAGGAGGTCAGAGGGTCAGTACTATGAGTAATGTTAAGGAATCATTGGAATCATCTAGGTCATCCAAACTGTAACTGAGTTAAGTTCTTGACAATCTACAGTTGCTCTTGTTATATAAAGTAGGGTAACATAGTCATGTAGGATGCTTTAGTTTTCTCGGGGCAATCCAGGTCAAACCAAAGTTGAGCTCAGAGCATTAAATCTGCAGGAAGGTACAGCTGTAGACCCTATGTTCTAAACTCTCGGACATTTTGGATGTCCAAGAACATCTTGAGTATGTTCATATAATGTTCCAAGGATCCAATAAATTCCACGGTTTGAAGGTATCCAAGAGTTTCTGAAAGCCTATATGAAGAGATTCTGGGGACTTCAAACGGATTGCGGGGCATTCAAATGATAAAATGGTTTAAGGGGCTTCCAGGAGATTCCAAGTGGTTTCAGAGGAGCTTCAGATTTCACTCAGAACAGAATTCATTTTAAATCCATCCTTATACCCTCTATTTCTTCCTTAAAATCCCCTCAGGTATCAGTATATAAGTTGGCTTCAAAGGCTTCAGAGTTCATCCGTTTTGCCATCCCTCCCATAGATCTTTCTGAAACCTCTGGCTTTCTGTATAAACACTCGTCCGGTGCCATTGTCCATATTAATCTGTTTTCTCTTCCTCCTGTGTTCCTGTATTTCTGTCTTCCTACATTTCTTCCTTACTGTTTTTCTGTCGCTTTTATTCGTATGACCCTATCCTACTTTGTTTCTATTATCTTATCTTTCTGTCTTACTTTCTAGATTGTAGGCCTTGCTTTTTATTTCTCTGTTTTCCCTTTTTATTATCTTCGGATCTCTCTACTTAACATTAACCTTTTCATTCCTTTTTTCCTATCTTCCTGTCTTCCTATCCTCCTATTTTCATATCTTCCTATCTTCTTATCTACCTATATTCCTATCTTCCTATCTTCCTATCTTCCTATCTTCCTATCTTCGTATCTTCCTATCTATCTATCATATTATCTTCCTATCTTCCCATCTACATATATTTCTTTCCTTTATATTTTTAGCTTCTAGGAAGAAGCTTTCCAAGCTTCCTGGAAGAAGCTTTCCAAGCTTCCTGGAAGAAGCTTTCCAAGCTTCCTGGAAGAAGCTTTCCAAGCTTCCTGGAAGAAGCTTTCCATACTTCCTGGAAGAAGCTTTCCAAGCTTCCTGGAAGAAGCTTTCCATACTTCCTGGAAGAAGCTTTCCAAACTTCCTGGAAGAAGCTTTCCAAGCTTCCTGGAAAAAGGTTTCCAAGCTTCCTGGAAGAAGCTTTCCAAGCTTCCTGGAGGAAGCTTTCCAAGCTTCCTGGAGGAAGCTTTCCAAGCTTCCTGGAGGAAGCTTTCCAAGCTTCCTGGAAGAAGCTTTCCAAGCTTCCTGGAAGAAGCTTTCCAAGCTTCCTGGAAGAAGCTTTCCAAGCTTCCTGGAAGAAGCTTTCCAAGCTTCCTGAAAGAAGCTTTCCAAGCTTCCTGGAAGAAGCTTTCCAAGCTTCCAGGAAGAAGCTTTCCAAGCTTCCTGAAAGAAGCCTTCTAAGCTTACAGGATAAAATGATCCAAGCTTCTAGAAAGAAGCTTTCCAAGCTTCCTGGAAGAAGCTTTTCAAACTTCAGGAAAGTAGCTTTCCAAACTTCAGGAAAGAAGCTTTCCAAGCTTTCATGAAGAAGCTTTTCAAGCTTCCAGAAGGAAGCGTTCCAAGCTTCCAAGAGGACTCTTCTCAAGCTTCCAGGAACAACCTTTTAAGCTTCCAGGAAGAAACCTTCCAATCTTCCAGAAAGAAGCCTTCCAAGCTTCCAGGAAGAAGCTTTCTAAGCTTCCAGGAAAAAGCTTTCCAAGCTTCCAGGAAGAAGCTTTCCAAGCTTCCAGGAAGAAGCTTTCCAAGCTTCCTGGAAGAAGCTTTCCAAGCTTCCTGGAAGAGGCTTGCCAAGCTTCCTGGAGGAGGCTTGTCAAGCTTCCTGGAAGAAGCTTGCCAAGCTTCCTGGAAGAAGCTTGCCAAGCTTCCTGGAAGAAGCTTGCCAAGCTTCCTGGAAGAAGCTTGCCAAGCTTCCTGGAAGAAGCTTGCCAAGCTTCCTGGAAGAAGCTTGCCAAGCTTCCTGGAAGAAGCTTGCCAAGCTTCCTGGAAGAAACTTTCCAAGCTTCCTGGACGAAGCTTTCCAAGCTTCCTGGAAGAAGCTTTCCACGGCTTTTTTTGTCCGAACAGACTGGAAAGATCTCAACAAACATTGTTTGTTTGTCAAAACGGTGCACTGAACATTCCGACACACCAAACATCGAATAACTTGTTGCACCGTTACAGCATCAATTAGCGCGCCTCTGTAAATATCATTGCGTCCAAACCCATCCAACCGGATCAAACCCTGCCTCAAAGACCCGATGATGGTGTCACACCTCTTAGACAGCAAGGCTAAACTCCCGCAAAAAAAAAACTCAAAACCAAAATCGCCATAAACGGCTGATGATGACGACGAAGACAAGATTTATGATTTGAGATCAACACTGCTCCACTAAAGTCCAATAATTGTCGCTCGCTTTTATTTTGACAAGGCTATGACGAATCACACCGACGACGATGAAAGATGGCCGGCTGTGCAACAACCTGTTCGCTGGTCATCGCTGCCAAAGTCGAGCTGAGGGTCCAGTTAGGCATTCATTTCTGCACAAGATACCACAATCACCTGCAGTGGCAGCGGTGGCGCACGAAGGCAGCAAAAAGTGCCACAATCGTGACGAGAACCCGATTGGGACGGAATGACAAAACAGCGGTTGCCTTATTTTTTTTTTTCATTTCATTACTAAGTTTCTATCTTATCATTTATTTTCTATCAACCTTGTGTCATCTTTCATTCTTCTTTTCTGTCTTCCTGTTTTTCTTATTTCTTATTGTGCTCCATTTCTCATTTTTTATCTTTCTTTTTTTTTGTATTTTTTGGTTCGTATTTACTTATTTTACCATTTATTCATTTTCATTATCAATGTAAACTTTAATTGGATGTAGGAAATTCAAAGACTCATATGTAAACCAAAATTCCATCGATTTGGTTTTATGATGGTTCTAATGATCTCCTAGAATTTATAAGACTTCGAAATGTTTCTTGGGTTTATTTCCTGTATATATTATTTACATCAAGCAATCTTACTCATTCAGCTAAATGGATTTGAAAACTCAGTTCTAAAAACCGTGATTAAGCCAAGGTAAAATCTAACTAGTTTTATGATGATCCTCAGTACCTCCTCAAGGCTAATTCGGCACCAACATTTCAAAAGGGCGTAACTGCATTTGGAAGTAATACCTTCTTTCAAAGCTGTAGGTCGTACTGCCTCCCTTACACTCAAACCACCGTGGTTGTCGGAAAGAGGAGAGTTTTTCCCATCTGGTACTTGTTGTGAAAAACATGGAAATCATAACACATGATCCACAGTTTTAAAAGAAGGTGATGATTCCAAAAGCAGTTACGCCCTTTTGAAATGTTGGTGTCGAATTGGACTTCAAATTGTAGCTAGCCTCTGCTATTTTCCCGTTTCAATTTTGTAACTTCCTCCCAATCGGGGCGGCAAGTGAAAGAAGGGGGCAGGCTGCTGCAGCCGCGCAATCCGTTATCTACGCTCTAGTTGCGACCAGTCGCAGTCCAGTCATCAGCAACTCACGCGGTAGATCAAATTATATTACCCCCCTTGATGCGGAGGTCTCTCGTTCGGTTGAATGGCTTTTGAGATACTGACTATTATTGCCTGGTGGTCCGAGCTGAGGCTTTGATGCAATTACGGATTGCATTGTATCACATCACCACAAGCACACTTCTTAATCGCCAGTTGTGGCGAACTGGTAGGCAGCTAATCTAGGCAGCTCTAAACAAGTTCATACATGGACTGCACGGAGTCGTTGCCCTCTCTGATCGACTCCGATGATGGTGCGGTGACAGACAACCGGACCGGGTGGATGTTTGATGGATCTTCGATTGATTGGTTTGAATGAATCGATCGCGGTTGACATTCTCTTACTCAGAAGCACTATCAGAACTAGAATTCATCAAAAGGAGTTGTGTCATTCTTAGAGCGGCTCAAGGACGACCACCTTCCATGCATATGAGAATGTTGGCTGGTCTTGCCTATGAGCATTAAGCATACAGAAAGGAGAGGAAGTGACTTGGGCTTGATCTGTGCGCCTTGGGCACATTAGTCAACCTCACTTAGTGGCGACCGGGCCGGTCGAAGTTGGTCAAGAAGTCAATCTCAACACTGAACCATCCACACAGGTGGTCTATGCGCCGCCGTGTCGTTGGATCGTTAATGACGCTTTTGACGGAGGAATCTGTGGGACCTTGAGGAGTTAGTAACAAAGGAAACACGGTTGGAGGTCGTGAAATCGCAAGCTAGTCGCCAAAGGGAGGTGATTGAGGTCAGTCGATTGACATCTATGTGGCTATAAGTTGACGTATTTTGTAAGACTTTATAGAAAGGGACATTAACTACGTGAGGGTTTAACATATCATCCGCGCTATACTATCATATTTGGGTCCTCATATAAACATAGCCATAGATTAGTATAAGTATTAGCTTTAAAATTTAACATAAATCCTAAATGGTGTTATTTTTGGTTTTATGGTGGTCCTAACGAGGTCTTCGAATCATTTTGACATAAAAATGTGTTGTTTGAAGCTTCCAAAGGTTTAATCGAAAATGCCAGTCATTTCTTCTAAAGATTCCGTTCCTTCCCTTATGAAGAAAATATGGAAACGTTACTTAGTTGTCAGCAACTGGATGACTTGTAACTATAAAGCTTTTATTTCCAGTATTACTTTCTACAGGAAGTTATTTAGCCCATTGATTTTTCAGATTGAGACCACGATAGCCGCTCTTAGTTGTAGCTTCGACCAATAAATTGCTTTAAAACCCACCAACATTCAAATGAGCAAAACCAGCTCACAATATCTAGCATTCCACTTTCATAAGTGTGGAAGTCTGTAAGGAGACAAAAAAATACAACAAGCAATCTCCAAATGGCACATCCCATAATAAGCTCATTTGAACCAATTCACCGGAGGAGAGCTACTGCATCTACCATAAACTTGTTCCCACTGCACTGCACTACTAGCGACAAGCTCCGTGGAACTCGAGGATCGTTTTTTATCTATAATTTATTGGATTTTATTCGACTGCCACATTGTCGTGTCAGCATCCATTCACTTTGTCGAGCTCGATATCTCACTTTCCTTTGAGCGAGGAATCAATTGAATTGCGAGGATTACTTGCGTAAAGCCTTTCCGTCGGCTTCGGAAGTTGTCTCCATCTAAATCATTTCATAGATATTGTTGCAGTAGGCAATAACGAACATAGTTAAGGCTTTCTAATATCAACCACTGCAAAATCGATATAGTGGAACTCCGAATGTCGTGATACTTGATGGGTTATAGTTCATCGAAAATAATTAGACCAATCAACTGAGCTCGACGAACTAAATGATTGTCTGTGTGTGTGTGTGTGTGTGTGTGTGTGTGTGTGTGTGTGTGTGTGTGTGTGTGTGTGTGTGTGTGTGTGTGTGTGTGTGTTGTGTGTGTGTGTGTGTGTGTGTGTGTGTGTGTGTGTGTGTGTGTGTGTGTGTGTGTTTTTTTTTTTTTTTTCCTCCCATCCTCCCGAGCAGAGAAAACCGATTGGAAAAACTCTGCTACACCTTGTCGCCTCGATCCCCCTGGTACCACTGATGCGACTGCTTCAGGGGGGGCAATGCGCTCATGCGCTCTTCTTCTTCTGTGCTCATGCACATTTTGTCGCTTCTAAATTTGTTATTCTAATCTTTTTAGTGTTCGTACCTAACCTATCGCCATTCAGCGACACAGTTGGTACAAACATACACCAAATTTGTTATTCTAATGCCGTCCGTGTGCCATTCAGCACTCCGGCTTTTCGCGCACGACTCGGATAGTCCCCGACGGTGGATCTACCCTATCCGACGAAGAGTTCCCCGACACTGAAACTTCTTCCGTTACCGATACTTCCCAGGCTGGTGCCAAGGTCGGTTCTGAGATTCCGGTTGGAGACTGGCTTCCGGTTCACAGGCGCCCTGACGACCAAGCACCGGTGCTTTTTCGCGGTCTACTCGGTCTAGTCCCCGGCGGTGGACGGACCTAGCCTACTCCGACAGAGAAAGACCCCGACGGTGGAAGTTCTCTCGACACCGATGTTTTCAACCCGACCAGTAAGGTGCCGAAGTCGGCCCGGCGATTCCGGTTGGTGGTAGACTTCCGGTTCACCGGCGCCCCGACGACCTATAACCGGTACTACGCAACGAACGACTCGGTCAAGTCCCCGGCGGTGGATCAAGCCTACTCCGATCGCGACCCAATACTCTTTGATCTTCGCGCCATCTCCGCTGGAGAGCTGACATGATCCGCGTGACCGCTCTGTTCACCGCATTCCATACGGTTTCGTCCTGACACATTCTCTCTACTACGTTGTTGGGACTCAGATTTCCAGCAGCGCTCGCTAGCATGTCACCACGTACTTCTTCAAATCGCGGACAGTCGAATATCACGTGCTCCGGTGTCTCCTCGTTGTTTGGGCATGTCGGACAGAATGGGGACTCTGCATGGCCGAATCGATACAAATACTGTCTGAAGCATCCATGACCTGACAAGAACTGTGTTAGGTAGAAGTTCACATCTCCGTGTGTTCTGGACATCCATACCGACACATCTGGGATAAGCCGGTAGGTCCATCTACCCTTCTCCGCGTCATTCCACTCTTGCTGCCACTTAGCCAACGAGTCCGCTCTGGTTGTCTTCCTCACGTTTGCTGTGCCTCTTCTCCGGTAACACTCTACATCCTCTGCCAGGGTGATGTGTATGGGAACCATCCCGGCGATAATGCAGACTGCTTCCGACGATATCGTCCTGTACGCGCTCGCCACACGAATAGCCATGAGCCGTAACGTGCTCGAAAGTTTTGTTCGATTCCGCTTCAGTTTCAGCGCTGTAGCCCAGGCCGGAACTCCGTATCTAAGTATCGAAGAGGATACTCCCGCCAGAAGACGTCTGCTGCTGCTGCTCGGTCCACCGATGTTCGGCATAATCCTGGATACAGCATTAACAACTTTCGCTGCCTTCTCACAGGCATAGTCGACGTGGCAATTGAAATTCAATCGGTCGTCCACCATCACGCCCAGGTGTTTTAACGCACGCTTTGACGGGATAACCTGTCCGCCGACGTTGATTTCGGCCCGTTGAACTGCTTTACAGTTGCTGACTAGCACTACCTCTGTCTTATGGTGAGCCAACCGCAGCTTTACTTCACTCATCCAGGCCTCGATGGAACCGATCGTCTCCGCCGTCAGCATCTCTACTTCTTCCAGGGTCTCACCGGTTATCGAAAGGACGACGTCATCCGCGAAACCGACGATCTCGACTCCTCCGGGTAGTTCAAGTCTTAACACTCCGTCATACATAATATTCCACAACGTTGGGCCGAGTATGGAGCCCTGTGGCACACCCGCCGTGACTCTAACCGATCTCTGACCCTGGTTTGTCTCGTAGACCAAGACTCGATTCTGGAAGTAGCTTTTCAGAACCTTGCACAGATAGTCAGGGACCCTCATGTTGTGTAGTGCAGTGGCGATGGCTTCCCAGCTGGCGCTATTGAATGCGTTCTTCACGTCTATAGCTACCACGGCGCAGTAACGATTACCTCTCCTCTTCTGCTTTGAGGCTTTCTCCGCATTCGCAATGACTGTCCGGATTGCATCCACAGTCGACTTCCCTTTCCGAAACCCGAACTGCCTATTAGACAGTCCGCTCTCGCTTTCCGTACACTTTATCAGCCTGTTCAGGATGATTTTCTCCAGGAGTTTGCCAAGCGTATCCAGCAGGCATATCGGTCGATACGATGCTGGGTCTCCTGGCGGCTTGCCAGGCTTTGGCAGCAACACCAGCTTCTGGATCTTCCAAATGTCTGGGAAGTAGCTATCCACCAGACATTTCTGTATCGTTATCCTGAACATGTCCGGAAACGCTTCGATCGCCGCTTTCAATGCCATGTTGTTGATACCATCTGGACCAGGGGCTTTCTTCACTTTTAGTCCTTTGGCTATTGTAAGGAGTTCCTCGTTAGACACCCGGTTTGCGCCGGCAGCTACTTCCACCCCGTCGACGTACGGCGTAGGTGGCCATGTGGTTAAACCGTGATTCGGAAAGAGGCCGTTCACAATTACCTCCAGCTTTTCAGGGCACATTTCAGCTGGTGTAGCTGGGCCCTTGATCTTCGCCATCACGACGCGATAAGCTTGTCCCCAGGGATTGGCGTCTGCTTCTCTGCACAGCTCCTTGAAGCAATTGGCCTTGCTCAGAGCAATCTCCCGCTTGAAAGCGGTCCTGGCCTCGCGGAAAATCACCTTGCGTTCCTCTCTGCTCGCTTCAGATCTTGCTCTTTGGAATCGTCTTCTAGCTTTAAGGCAGGCAGCACGTAGGGTGCTGAGCGTCTCATTCCACCAGTAAGCTGGACGCCGGCGGTTATTCGGTTCGAGTTTCCTGGGCATAGTAACATCACATGCCCTCGCTACTGCTTCCGTTAGTTCCACAGCGGTCATAGCGGGAGTATCGCTGTCTGTCCGAAGTGCCTCGACGAAAAGCTCCTTGTCGAACTGCTTCGTTTTCCACTTCCTTTCGCAGGTCCTCCGGGTGCTCGGCAGAGCGGAGATCCGCCGACCGACGCTGTAGTGGATGGACTGATGGTCACTGTGTGGTCGATACTTGACCATTGGTGGAAACTGGCGGAACCTTCGGCTGAAGGTGGCCTCGATGAGTGGCCTTGATGAATGGCCGATGAAATCGTCTCAATCGGCTGATTGAGACGGACACACTGCTACGTTTGCAGTTTGGCGGAATAATCTCGAACCTTTCGAAATATTGTATCCTTGCGAAACTTCAGGCCGATTGCTCTAATGGTTTGAGAGCGTAAGGTTACTGAAGTGGCTCAGATAAAATATTGTCGAAGAGGTGAAGTGAAACTTCTGAGATGAAAATTCAAAACCTAAGAGCTGGTTACTTGCATTAGAAGTCCTGGCTTTCTTAGAGGATTGAAATCCACCTTGGTAGAGGAGTCACTTCCCGAGGATGAGTTCTTTCACAGTGAAACGCACTATTTCGACTGACAAAAGATCATGTATTTCGTTGGTTCAAGTAGTGCTTATATACTAATTCTAAACCTAAAGGAATGACACATCGACACCTTATCATGCTTTCTTTCTGAATCACGTGATCAGCCTACGACTGCGTGGTGCAGTAGGGTCCTAACCTTATCAGTTGTTAGGTTACGTATTCTCTTTTGGTTCGTTTATACAGGGCGACAGTCTACTGTGATGATTCATTGATTAAACTTGATAAGCTATTAGTGCATGGAAAGAGGCAGATAATTACGTCTATTTAATGTGTCGAAATCTATGATTTATGTAGAAATGCTAACTCTTCGCAATGGTTGCGAACATTCACCCCCCGCGCTTAAATCTAAAGCGTTATTGGATTGTGGGACATTAGACTCAAAGGGAAGTGGGGCCAACTTGGATACTGGTCGGCGATACAGACCAGCGGCAGTCTGGACATCGAATAGTGCAGTCAGCACCTGGATACACTGTCACAATTTTGCCTAATTTCCACGACTGGGGCGGCGTATTTTCTTCCTTTAACAAAACTACAACTCCTGGAGTAATGTTTTTTGAATGTTTGGTCCATTTTTGACGAGTTTGCAATGTGTTCAAATATTCATTTGACCAGCGTTTCCAAAAGTGGTCCCGTAATTTCTGTAGATGTTGCCAACGGGTCAACCGATTTTCTGGGACATCTTCCAAGGTAGGTTCAGGAATAGAAGTTAATTGACGACCTATGAGGAAATGCGCTGGTGTAATCACCTCGAGTTCAGTAGGATCAGTGGAGTGGGAAAAGAGAGGGCGTGAATTGAGGATAGCCTCAATCTGGGTCAACACAGTGTAGTATTCTTCGAATGTTAGGGAAGCATTGCGTAATATTTTCTTCAAGTGTGTTTTTGTGCTCTTCACTCCGGCTTCCCATAGTCCACCAAAGTTTGGAGCGCGAGGTGGAATGAATCTCCATATTATCTCCCGTGGTTGACAGAAATCATTCAACTTTCCTTGCATTTGATCCTTTTGAAACAACAGATATAAATCGTGTAATTCAGTTCTAGCACCGGCGAAATTAGTTCCATTGTCTGAATGTATTTCTTCGACAAGACCGCGTCGGGCCACAAATCGATGGAGTGCTGCTATGAATGCTGCTGCAGTCAGATCCGATACGACTTCGAAATGTATTGCCTTTGTAGACAAACAGATGAATAGCGAGATATAGGCCTTGACCGGTACTGATTTTCTTCCTCCTCGACGAATAAAAATCGGCCCTGCAAAATCAACTCCTGTTCTGGAAAATGGAGCGGAAGGAACCACTCTGGCTTCGGGCAAGTTACCCATTGGTGGTTGAAGCAGTTTTGGGTTGGATCGGAAACAAATAATACAGGATCTCGTTACCTTACGTACTGTGTTTCTGGCGTTGAGGAGCCAAAACCGTTGTCTAATGAGGGATATTAAGCCGGACGGACCAACGTGTAAATTCTCCTCATGTAATGCTCTCACAAGGGACTCCGTTATAGGATTTTTGTTTGGAAGAATTAGTTGGTGTTTAGCATTGTATGATAATCGTGAATTTTGCAACCGACCTCCAACACGCAGAAGATCGTTATCTATGATGGGACAAAGGTTTGCAAGTCGACGAGTAGGTTGACCAGATTTCAGGGAATGGATATCTTCAAATAGTTCGGTTTGTTGGATATATCTGACGATGACTTCCAATGATTGTCTCATCTCAGGAATGGTGAGAAATTTTGAAATATTTCTTAGGGACCTAGGCAATTTAGTGTTCCTTATAAATCGCAAAATATATCCGACAATTCTTTGGAGTCGTCGGAAGGAACTAAATTTGGTCATAAATGGAAGAGTCTCGAGTCGAACGACAGGCGTAACAATCACAGTGGGCTTCCATTCTGGTAACTCGCAATCTGGAATAGGTTCAGGTTCTTCATTCTGGATCACATGGTTGCGGAGGAATGATGGTCCATTCCACCACAAATAGTTCACGGCAAGCTGTTGTGGTAGTTGGCCGCGGGATACCACATCAGCTGGATTCTCATCTGTTCGTACATACCTCCATTGGGCGTTTTGTGTCTGATTGTTAATCTCCATGATACGGTTGCGAACGAATAATTCTAGTTGAATGGGAGACTTTCTTAGCCACCCAAGGAAGATTTGGCTATCAGAATAATATGTGATTTGGTTGAAATTCATCTTGAGGGCAGGAACAACCTTTGAGGCTAATCGAGATAGCAATAGCGCAGCACAGAGCTCCATTCTTGGCATGGTTAGACCATTTATTGGCGCTATTTTGGATTTACTGCATATCAACGTAGTTTTCACGATTTGATTTGATACTGCACGAATATAAATACACGCACCGTATGCCAGGTTGGACGCGTCGGCGAACCCATGAATTTCGTAATGAATAGCTGCATGTAGTGCCATATATCTTGGAATTCTGATTTGTTGGATTTGATGAAGTGAATCACGAAATATTTGCCATTCCGTAAGTAAATCACCTTCAAGTATATCGTCCCAATCTAACTTGCTTAACCATACCTGCTGCATTATAGCCTTGGCGTTCACTATTACGGGAGACACCAAACCAAGGGGATCGAAAAGCCTTGCAATTTCGGAAAGAACACGACGTTTGGTCGGAGGTTCTTGGTTTGATGAAAAACAATCAGGAACAAAGAGGAAAATGTCCTTTTTTGGATCCCATAGTAATCCTAGCGTTTTTATGGATTCGTTTATATCAGCATCTTCAAAGGTAAGGAATTTTTCTCTTTCCCCTTCTGGAACTGTTTCAATGATGGCTTCGTCGTTAGCACACCATTTGTGTATGGGAAAACCTCCGGAATGCAAAAGATGGGTCAGCTCCAATCGGGATTGAATAGCATCTTCGACGGTATCGGCACCAGAAAGGACATCATCAACGTAGAAATCCTCTTCCACAATTTTCGCCGCTACGGGATAGCGTTTTGTTTCATCGATGGCCAATTGCTTCAAAGTTCGCGTGGCTAGAAATGGTGCACTGGATGTCCCGTAGGTGACGGTTGTCATTTCTAGAACTTCCAGCGGATCGGTTGGTTCTTTTCGCCAGAAAATTCGTTGCAAGGATGTCTGGCTTGGGTCGATGCGGATTTGGCGATACATTTTGGAAATGTCTGCAGTAAAGGCATAGCGATGCCTACGAAATCTTAAAAGAATTGAAAAGAGGTCATCTTGGACTGTTGGACCAATCATCAATGTCTCGTTGAGGGAAACACCCGAGGATTTCGCTGAGGCATCAAACACAACTCTAAGCTTTGTTGTGGAACTTGATGGTTTGAGGACTGCGTGATGTGGTAGATAATAAGTTATCTTTCCTGGAGTGTCGTCAAGCTCATTCACTCGCTGGCAATGACCAAGTTGTTTGTATTCATCAATAAATTTGCCGTATAACTCCTTCATCTCGTATTTTTTCTTAAGTCTCTGTTCTAGCATAAAAAATCGACGGAGAGCAAGGGATCGATTGCTCTTTAGGTTAGATGCTGTGTCCTTCAAAGGTAGCTGGACGATGTAGCGACCGTTGATATCACGAGTAGTTGTTGAACAGTATTTGGATTCGCATTGCTGCTCTTCGTTAGATAGCAATGGAGATGATCCGACGGATTCCAGAAACCAAAACTTTTCCATGGTTTTATTCAGTGGTTCAAGAATGACAGCATGGCACTGTTGTCGGTTGTAGATTAAATCCACGTTTTCGTCGTCCATAGCTCCAGCGACAACCCATCCTAGACGAGTTTCTTGAAGTATAGGAAGATCGTTGGAAATCTTCAGCTGATTTGGCATCAGTAGTTGGAAAAATAGCTTGATTCCTATCAAGAGATCTATTTCCCCTGGAATGTGGAACGTTGGATCTGCAAGTGGTAATCCGGGAGGAATTGACCAGAATTGCGTGTTGATTTTTCGAGATGGCATCACACCTGTGATCCGATCTGTAACGAGGCACTCTATTTGTGCATGATAATCGGAATGTATGGAACGTATTTCAGTTTTGGCCATATTGTTGAGAGTTGTCTTTTTTCCATTGGCCCCAATAATCTCAACCTTGGCAGGAATGTGTGGAAGCTTTAGCATTTGCAGAAGTCTTGCCGATATCAAGTGAGCCTGCGATCCACAATCCAAAAATGCTCGGCATGGATGAAATTTGCCATTACTATCCAGAATATTAACAACAGCCGTCATCAAAAGGCTATTATCAAGAGGAGCCTTACTTATTGAACAAGATGTTGTAATAGGTTTTTCTTCAGGAACTTTTGGGATTTGTCCAAGCTCTTGTTTGAATGGCACAGGTTTCGTATTCACAAAGGATGTTTTCTCAACATGTAAAAGTGTGTTATGTTGACCTTGGCATTTCTGGCAGGTTCTGGATGAACTACAGGAACTGACTGGATGACCTTTTTGTAGACAATTGTAGCACATTCGCAGCTCTCGAACCTTTGCTTGGCGTTGAGGAATGGACATGGCACGGAAAACCTCACATTTGAAATTGGAATGCATACCAGAACATATATCACAAATTGTCTCGGAACTTCTGGTAATAGCACATGATTTGGCTTGTGCGTTCTTCATTTGGTTGGCAGCATTCTTTACAGGGATATATGGCTTCATGATTGATGGAATTTTCGATGAACCTTCACAGCGTTCGAGGATGGCACACCGTTTCTTTAGAAATTCAATGGTGTCTTCGTAGGATGGAATTTCCTTATGCGGGATGGATGCTTCCCATTCTTTCCTGGTATCCTTATCTAATGCTCCAGACACAAGATTAACTACAAATCTCTCTCCGACTCCATCCAACTCGTTGTCGATAAGTGCTAACCCATCGACGTGCCGAGTCACTTCATCGATGAGTTCTCGTAGCTCTTTTTGATTTTCCCGGTTCAGACGACGGAGACTTAATAAACCTTGGATATGGATATCAACGATTACCCGTTTGTTCTCGAAACGGTCTTCGAGAATTTCCCAAGCGTGGGCGTAATTGTTGTTATTGAGAGTGCGTGCGTCGATAATGCCAGCAGCTGCTCCTACTAGAGAGCGTTCGAGATGGTACAGCTTGATGCAATCTGAGTCGGTGGAGGATCGCATCACATCCGAAAACATGGTTTTAAAGCGAGGCCAATTTTCTGGTTTGCCATCGAAAGTTGGAATTGGAGCCTTTAATGGCTGCTGCTGAACAATGATGCGAGGGCTTTCGTTGATTTGCACTTGCGGTTGGACCACGGAACGGTCACGGCTTGCCTGTATTGCTCGTTCCAGCAACACATAGGTTTCATTGAATTGTGTTTCGAACACCAGGTATACTTGATCTTGCTCATCAATTCTCTCGGGAGGGCACACTGCCACCACATGATGATGGATGTTCAAGAACTCTTTGTAATGATTTTCCAGATTGTGGGAAAACATTTTCAATTGCGCGGAGTCATATTGAGCATTTGTCGCGTTAGCCTCCTCAATCGCTTTACGAATGCGCGTTATTTTGGCCTTGACTTGGCCACGTAGATGAACTGAGGTTTTCATATCCGACATCTTCTGTGCGGTATTTACTTCTTTCACTGGAGTATGTTCAATCGGCATTGGTAAAACACTTTTTTTACTTCAGGTTTTAATGTACTTAATGTAGAAAGTTTGTTCCGATCGTTAGGTTATAGTTCTTGCACTTTGTAATGGGTCACTTTTACTGTTTTCTGGGGACACGTCTTTCCCTAATATTGTTCATTTGCTACAGCTTTGTAGCTGGACACAGAGATTACCACGAAATTTCTTTGATTTCCTTTCACTGATAATGTACTTCCTTACGACGATGCTTTCCTTTCTTGGGTGTTATTACGGTTTAGAGGTTTGATGGTACAATCGGCTGATTGTCACCAACTTGTTTCCGGAAGCAACGGTCTGGGAACGGAGTGGACCGATCATCCACCTACAATTGTGGATTTATGTCCTAACTATAGATGTAGCTGTGCAGAGGAATCCTTGTATTCCTCCTGGAATGTGGTTGGACTGGACTAACCCCTGTGGCTAGCAGCAACCTTTAGCGGATGGGTGTCTCCGCTCACACGGTTGTGGATCAGAAATCCGGTTCGAAGGACCAAAAAATGGTCGATACTTGACCATTGGTGGAAACTGGCGGAACCTTCGGCTGAAGGTGGCCTCGATGAGTGGCCTTGATGAATGGCCGATGAAATCGTCTCAATCGGCTGATTGAGACGGACACACTGCTACGTTTGCAGTTTGGCGGAATAATCTCGAACCTTTCGAAATATTGTATCCTTGCGAAACTTCAGGCCGATTGCTCTAATGGTTTGAGAGCGTAAGGTTACTGAAGTGGCTCAGATAAAATATTGTCGAAGAGGTGAAGTGAAACTTCTGAGATGAAAATTCAAAACCTAAGAGCTGGTTACTTGCATTAGAAGTCCTGGCTTTCTTAGAGGATTGAAATCCACCTTGGTAGAGGAGTCACTTCCCGAGGATGAGTTCTTTCACAGTGAAACGCACTATTTCGACTGACAAAAGATCATGTATTTCGTTGGTTCAAGTAGTGCTTATATACTAATTCTAAACCTAAAGGAATGACACATCGACACCTTATCATGCTTTCTTTCTGAATCACGTGATCAGCCTACGACTGCGTGGTGCAGTAGGGTCCTAACCTTATCAGTTGTTAGGTTACGTATTCTCTTTTGGTTCGTTTATACAGGGCGACAGTCTACTGTGATGATTCATTGATTAAACTTGATAAGCTATTAGTGCATGGAAAGAGGCAGATAATTACGTCTATTTAATGTGTCGAAATCTATGATTTATGTAGAAATGCTAACTCTTCGCAATGGTTGCGAACACTGTGCGTGTATTCTTCGCTTACTCTCCAGTTCATGTTGTTCATCAGCGACGGGCTGCAGAACGTCACATCAATAATGGATTCTCGTCCGTCCTTACGGAATGTACTCACAGAGCCTTCATTGCACACTTTAACATTCAGCTTCGCTAAGGCTTCCAGCAGACAGTAACCCCTTGCGTTGGTCAGCCTACTTCCCCACTCCACCGCCCAAGCGTTGAAGTCCCCGCCGATAACAACCGGCGCACGTCCTATCAACTTATCAGTTAGTAGATCCAACATCCGATTGTATTGCTCAGGGGTCCACCTTGGGGGCGCATAGCAGCTGCACACAAAGACACCGTTGATCTTGGCGATAACAAAACCTTCATGATCGTTATCCACTACTTCTTGAATGGGAAACCCGCCTGTAACTTGGATTGCCGCTATCCTTGCTTTATCCGCCACCCAGTTACCGTTATTGATAGGAACTCGGTACGGCTCTGCAATTATTGCGACGTCGCACTTGGTTTCCGTTGTCGACTGCCACAACAGTTGCTGTGCTGCATCGCAATGATTGAGATTCACTTGCGTTATCTTCATCATTGTCATTGTTGACCTGCCTTCGCCTTCTTGTACATCGGGCATTTGAAGCCACCCGTCGAATGATCGTTTCCGTCCTCCGGTTTGCAGAACATACACCTCGGTTGCTTCGTGCAGTCTCGAGCAACGTGACCACTTCCGCCGCATCTCCACCACAATGTGGACCTGTCAGGGCCCTTGCAGCTTCTCGCCTGGTGACCGAACTCTATACACCGGAAGCATCTCTCCATCTGCTTAGCAACTCGAGGAGTGGCTCTCAGAGTGCCCACCGCCCAACCAACTTTTATCTTGCCGATCTCCACCAGCTTGTTTGCAGCGTCAACCGATAAGCGAATCGCCGCCGTCTGGGTGCCTCCAAACGCTTTCCTTAACCGAATTTGCACCGGAACATCCAGCTTACACTGCTCGGTTAGGGCAAATCTCAGTTCCTCTTCTGTCGTGACCGCATCCAGATCCCTGCACTCGATCACCACCTCCTGTGAAAGAGCCCTGACATTTGCATCGCTGCCCAGGGATTTCGCGACGATTTCCCGGTAATCCAGGCTCTTAACAGCTGGATCTTTCTTTAGCTCGAAGATCATCTCGCCTTTCTGCGTGCGCCGTGTCTTAACCACGTTCTCGCCCAACTCCTTAAGGTCCGGATCCTCCCTCACCTTCCTGAGAAGCGCAGCGTACGTTGTCTTGTCGCTCGCTTCGACTATGAGGGCATCACCTCTGCTTTTCCTCCTAGATGGCCGAAGTGTATCTTTCTTTTCCGGTTCCGTCTTCCTTTCTATTTTTTCCTTTCGATTTTTCTTCTTAACTCGCTGGCTTTCAACGGTGCGCCATCCACTGTCTCTTCCATCGTTTCTCTGATTGTCGACGCGCGACTGATCGTTCTTCTGCTTCTTCGGGACTTCCTCGTCTCCAGGCGTGTCCCTACCTCTTTTCTCCGAGCGGTGACTCTTAGGCGTCTCCCGAGTTTCCGCCGTAGCTCTTCCTGCAGCTTCCGTTACAGCCTTTTCAGCTGTTTCAGCTCTCAATCTGAGTGCCTTTTGCTCTCGTTCGGCAGCTATTACAGCAGATTTGATGTTCGTCACCATCTGCTTAATTTTCAGGTGCACGTTGTGTCTGTCCTTCACAAACTCGTACAGTTCGTTCACCTTCTTCCTCACCTCACCCAAACCCGACTCTTGAGCAGCACTGCTCTTCGGCGTCGGTGTGAACACTCGCTGGTTCAAAGACCCTAGCTCCTGTTGGTTTCCTTGGAGCTCGCTTCGGATTTTGCTACTGGTAGCGATCGCTGCCGTTTCCGGCGGTGTCACTGGTGATCTCTGCATCCTCTCGCTTCTTCGGAACGCGTTCGCGTCCTCCTCGACTTCGATATTCGTCAGATTCTCCATTTTGTTGGGTCCCCACTCCGGGCCGCTATCTCCACTCGTTGTAGTAGTCGCTTATGATCCCTTGGTTATCTTTGCAAAGCAGGGAGGCCAAGCGAGGGTTGAACGCGTACCTTCATGGGGTACGTGTCCAGAGCCAGATCAGCGTAGGTCAGGAATGTTCCATCTGAGCCTACTACCCACCTTTGTTGGTGCGAGTATTGAACGTACCTGGAGGCCTGCCAAGGTTTTAACGGGACGGAGGCAAACGTACTGTTAGCCCGCTCGCCGTTTCAAGTAGGTGTCACCCTTCCTTACTCAGGGAACAGAACAGCACGAATGTCAGCCCATCATCGCCATCCGATCCATAATCCGTAGTCCGTTGTCGTTTGCGTTGACCAGTATGCCATAATCAGGATCTTACTGGCATCGATCCTGATGTGCCGGTTGGCACTCCGAGTATTTGGGCTAAGGCACGTTGGAAGCGGTACCAGGTCGCTTGTACAGAGTTGCTTGCGGATGTGTGGCTTTTTATGGAGATCCAACAGAGCCCACTGTTGAAACCCCGCCACATCCTAGGTATCCTCTGCTTGAGCTATCTGGAAACCAGAAGCTCGGTCACTCCCCGAAGGAAGAGCCAAAAGTGGTAATCCACACGGATGTGTGAACGATTTTCGCTTAGGATGAATTCCCAAGCTGCCACCCGACTCGCAGAAGGGGGGGTTCGTCAAGCCCCTGGACTCCTGTCCCTGCTGCCCCTGTGTGTGTGTGTGTGTGTGTGTGTGTGTGTGTGTGTGTGTGTGTGTGTGTGTGTGTGTGTGTGTGTGTGTGTGTGTGTGTGTGTGTGTGTGTGTGTGTGTGTGTGTGTGTGTGTGTGTGTGTGTGTGTGTGTGTGTGTGTGTGTGTGTGTGTGTGTGTGTGTGTGTGTGTGTGTGTGTGTGTGTGTGTGTGTGTGTGTGTGTGTGTGTGTGTGTGTGTGTGTGTGTGTGTGCTTTTTTATTTCATGCTTCTAGGAGTTTTAAAATCTTACATAGACTGGCCTGCTGCGTTGTTTCATGCCATCATGTATCAGAAGGCCGGCTCCAGAGGCACGTTATCCTCCATTTGGGGCATTTGTGCCATCGCCATACTTATATGCCTATTTCATCATTTACCTGAGGCAGAATGGGACAAGGGATGGGAATTAGGATGGGGAAAGGTGATGAAATAGGAAGGGGTACCCTAGAAGAGGAAATGAACTCATAAGCGCAACAAAAGCTCATAGCTCATCCCAGAATGGGTTTAATCAGTGCTCTGAAAGTACACTGTAAAACGCATAAGCGTAAAGAGAGCCTGTAGCTCATTGGAGGTAGCTTGTAACGTCATGCGACTTTCAAAATGACATTGAAAAGCACGTCATCGAAAGCGTCCTCAATATTCAAGAAATCACCCAAGCAAAAACTACATTTGAGCTAGTATTTACAACTACAACTTTGTGTAAAAGAGTCACTGTGGACATCCCAAATTGAGAGGCATCCCGAGCAGAGGAGAATATCAAATTAATAACTACGAAATCACATAACCTGTTTTTATATCTTGTTTTGTTATTATTTAATTATCAAGGCATAGCTTCCCCATTTTCCCATTTTGTTGGACAATTTCATTTAGAGCTATTGATATACATTCACTTAATTACATTTCAATAACATGTTTTTTTGAAGTACAAGTTTTGTTATTGTTGTACTATTCATACTTATCAACAATAACATAACAGTAACAAGTTTTGAAATCAAAGCGACAATTCGATAATAATGATCTGTCCTTTTGTTTGGTTCCATTTTTGTATTCAGTTGAAAAGAAATTTCCCAACAAATCCTCTGAAAATTCCTTAAATAATATTCGGGAAAACACATGGAAGTTCTGGAGGAACCCTTCGATACCCTGGAGAAGTCTTCAAAAGAACTTCTGGCGCAATCTTCTTAGAAATTCCAAAAGTAATTCTTCTGAGCATTTATTATAATTCTTGGCAAAATCTTTTGGAAAACTCCAGGAGAATTCTTCGGGAAAAAACTCCTGGTGAAATTCTCAAACAAATTTTCAGAGAAATCTCAAGATGTAATCCGGGACAAATAACCACCGGAAATTCTGAAGAAATCCTTGAAGGGATTCTGTTCATAATTCTGGAGGAATTAGTAGAGAAGTCTTTGAAAATCTGTGAATGATTTCGTGGAAGAACTCTCGGAGAAATTTTTGGAAGATTTTTCTTTTACATTCTCTTAGGATGAATAAAAAACTGAATATAGTATTTTTCGATCATTTCAAGTATTTTTACTCATGTTATCTGTGGGTTTGTGAGACAAAGTGAATAGTTTTATATATAATAGTATCATAATTTACTTAGTTACGATTTTGATATCATAACAAATTTTGCTTTCCGATTATTATCAATGACAAATTAATATCAAAAGTTGTTATTGAAATCAGCGCTGTTATTGGTCGTGAGCTTCCCATGACGATGAACAAGTAGGCCCTTTCATCGTCACAAGACAAAACGAGCACTCACGCACTTCGTCATGTCATTTTGCAATGATCAAGCGTCATGATGGAAACTTTCATATTGCTTTGAAATTAAAATTTTCACCTGTTCCAAGCAAATTTAGGCTAGCCGTTGTATTTAACGGATAGAGAGGACATATATTCATGCTTTGACGGATTTAAACAATGACAAAAACCATGAATGTTGTAGTAATTGTCTTGTTTACAACCATGTCACGCTCCGTCATGACCGAAAAATGAGCGAATATTGTTAGACTCTCTTGGTCATTGTCTCTCGATTCGATGACATTGAGAGAGGCTCTTCTGTAAAATTCGCGTGATGACCCGTGTTGACGCTGACGCTTTCCAAGCCTGATTGAAATATTTTCCAAATTCACTGTTATTAAGTTGTTATTGAAACTAGCAAAACAAGTTATTAAAATGGTTTTCCAAGAACTTTTTTTTTTGTTATGATATTTGTTATTTTGCCGCTTATGACAGACAAGTTTATAACATAATATTTTATGTCAATCACTTAAAAATAATCGATTCTATTATTCAGTAATTTTACACAAATAACACAGCTCCTTACACTGTTGTTATTCCCTTCTGCTCGGGATGTGAGATCACATGAATAGGCATGGTAGCCAGACGAACATCACAAATCTGACAATCGTCAATGCGTTTCAAGCATTTCAGAAAGAACGAGGTAACCAGATAACGACTTTGCATGGTGTTTTGTTGAAATACATCCGAAATTCTCAGATATTTTCATTTTATAGGGGATATTGGACAAAATAAGACATCATCTCTTAATGTGATGGACGAGAGATGATCTTTTTGAGGTTTCTTCATTCAGTATCACGACTTTTGAACGACTTTGCATGGTTTTTTGTTAAAAAACATCTGAAATTCTCAAATATTCATAATTTATAGGGGATATTAGACAAAATGAGACATCATATCTAAATGTGATGGACAAGACATTATCAATTTGAGGTTTCTCCATACAGTACCATGACTTTTGAACGACTGTGCATAGTTTTTTTTGTTCAAATTCATCAGAAATTCTCCAATATTCTCATTTTATAGGGGATATTGAACAAAATGAGACACTTATGGTGATCAAAAGTGGAAAGCATTTACTAAACTAAGTTGTCTGACATTGCTACATGAACTTTTTGAAATTTTCAGGGTTTTTCCTTACCTTTTTTGGATTTTGGTTTGATATGTTTAAGTATTTTTGACATATTTAGGGGAAAATAACCAAAATGAGACACTTGCCGATGTTTTTCAGGAAAGGGGTTAGCACTATTCGATTCCTCAGAGTTTTTTGCTTAGGAATGGGTACTTGTCGTTTGCTTAGCGGCCGGAACTGAATTGCGTCCGTTTTTTCGCTCGAATTTGTACACTGTGCATCGGTCATTAAAATCGGTTGAGGTTTACTACCAATAAGTGATGTGAGTTTTTTGTACACACACATACACACATACACACACACGCATACACACACACAGACATCACCTCAATTCGTCGAGCTGAGTTGATTGGTATATGTGACTCGACCCTCCGGACCTTCTATCAAAAAGTCATTTTTGGAGTGAACATATAGCCTTTCCAGTACACTTAGTGTTCGAGAAAGGCAAAACGATACGCAAACCAAACTAAAATGACACATCCAATTATAAGCTCATTAAAATCAATTCAAACGGCGAGGTGCTTGAGCCACCAGAAACTGGTTCCAACAACCGACGACAGACCAGCTCAGTAATCCACGTCACTCGAGG
Source organism: Aedes albopictus (assembly GCF_035046485.1). Classification (NCBI taxonomy): domain Eukaryota; kingdom Metazoa; phylum Arthropoda; class Insecta; order Diptera; family Culicidae; genus Aedes; species Aedes albopictus. The sequence continues at coordinate 45,704,051 of NC_085136.1, forward strand.
CTTGCTTTTTATAATTTATGGCATTTTATTGGCGGCGTGATAAAACCATTGCCTACCGCTATTCAATTTGAACTTGATGTCTCACTTTTCCTTTACATGAGTTAGTTTGAAAGGATTACACTTGCGTAGCGCGGCACCCGTGTCAGTAGGGAGAGTTTCTGTTCCTTTATCTGAAACATTTCATCGGTTCGTAGTAGTCGTAATAGTATAATAATAAGCCAGGCTTTCTATTTCATCTGCCTAGGAGTTCGGTTGGATTGTGTTAAATATTGGGTTTGTTGGTCTAATCACATCTTCAATTTCAGATTCGAATAACTCATGTAAAATCTTATGTTCATAGCCGTCCCTAAATCCAAGAGCAGTTTAGAAGGCCGTTTCCTTTCCATTCACTTTCATCCATGCCAATCTTTACACCTTCAATTCATTAATCAGAGTGAACTATTATGCACCCATTCTCCCAACAATAGGCCACCAATTTGAACTCGCGAAGACGCAATGCATCACAAACGAACTACAGTAGTGGACGAGTGATTGCATCAACATTAACTCTTCTTTCACCTTATTGGCCGGCATTCTGATGTGGCAGATGCAATTTCCACCTGAAACCTAAGCTGAACTGATCGCTACATGCTGCTTTTCTCGTACTTCATCGACGGTAGAACTAAGAGCACGTGATGTTGTTGCTGTTGTTTATTTACCATATCGGAGTCCATTTGGTGGCGTACGTCGATCATCGATTTTTGAATTTTGTTAGAGCATATTGCTCTGAGGAGGTTTATTAGGTGGGCTGTATGGTGGATGTCTTCAGTTATGTTTCCTGCTTTTCAGTCTTCTGGGAGAATCAAAACAACTATATGTTTTCTTGATCCGACGTTTCGCTTCTTATTGGACCTTTTTTTTAGAATTCGAAAAAGTAGTTGCTTTTTCGTTATCGGGTTTGTTTGAACTTTTGACCGTTATTTGTGTTTGGTTTTATCGTGTTTTTGCTTTAGGAAAACTAGTTTAAAATATACAATATCGGAATCCGTTTCACTGTGTGTCTCACTGGCGCAATTTGCATTTCGAAAATTGCGCCAGTGAGACACACAGTGGGACGGATTCCGATATTATATATTTTAAACTAGGTAGTTTTCTTAGGGACCAGATCATAATGTCCCAGTCGTTATTGTGCATTTTTTTTTGCAAAATATGGTCCGAAAACTAAGATGCGTCATGATATCCAGTGTGTCTTCCTTTCTAGGACTGTGTGGTGCATCTGCATGTTTGGACGTTATGCCACAGAAAAACGCGTCATAAAGTCATAGGACGTTATGAACTTGGCCATTATTGATACTGTGCCTTTTTTTAAAAGCTAAAATACGAGAAAATCAAACACAACCCAAGTAACAATTCCATTGCTGATTGGTTTTGTTTGATTTTCATTAGGGTTTTATTACTAAAACTAAAAACTCACAGTTTTATTACTACTTTTATGAAAACCATTGTTGAAATGGTTTATAGTATACTTGAAGATAATAAGATTTTGAAAGAAAACAAAACTCTCCGATATGTAAACCTTCTGGCATTCATTATTACCACAACAAAACTGTTCAAACTCTCAATAGATGGCGATCCGTTGGATTAGTAACGACATCTGTTGGTGGAAAAGCAGAAGATACGACACTGCTAGGTTTATTGCGGTCATCATAAAAGTAAACTTGCTTTCGTTTTATTTTCGCTAATTATGGTCATCGCCATATTGAAGAATTAGCTGACGTGAATGGAAAGTAGTTAATTTTGCTCAAATAAGCAATGAATTGATACTTTGCCGCCATTTCCATAACATGCTCACATAAATAAACTCTATGCTAAATTTTCTTGTGATTCAAGATGGTTTTACTGAATCAATAAATTGATTGATTTCATTCCAAGATGATAATATTCACCATTTTCGAAGCGCATTAATTTTATGTTTCTGCAACCCCAATATTCACGGTAAAATTGAATGCGCATAAGCCTACCACCACAATAACTACTAAAATATTACTTTGAAATGATCGCTTTCTACTTACGAATGATGTGTCCTCCTGACCGGTTCCGGGTCATTTGGCCGAACGCCGTTTGGCCGAATGCCGTTTGGCCGAAAAATGAATGATGAAGTTAAGTGACCATACCACTGTTCCCAGTCTCACTTGAACTTGAAAGAACAGCCTATGAGCCAAAGAAGGAAAAATCTTTGATAAAATATAGGCAGTTTCAACGCCAACTAATCCCTGAATGTCAAAACTAGAAAGAATAGCCTATGATTAAAAGAAGGAAATATTTCTGATGATCATATTGGCAGTTAGAATGTCAAAAACATCTTCTGAATTATTTTGATCACGATTCGGCCAAACGGCATTCGGCCAAACGACCCTTTCGGCCAGATGACATTCGGCCAAATGGCGTTCGGCCAAACGGCATTCGGCCAAACGGCATTCGGCCAAATGGCCGGACACCCTCCTGACCTTTACGTGCCATCGAAGAAGCTTCTCTGCATCTTGAGCTGTCATAGTTTAAAAAAAAAAAAACCACAACACTCATCATAACCTCTTTTCAAGAACGGAAAATTTTTCAACAAGGTTTTAAAACAGTTCTATAGCTACTCTTATTGTGATTTGCAAAACCTCTCCGAGAGTGGTCCACTTAGTTGGAAGATGCTATTAAAGCGGTTATCAAGAGGTTTTGATGTATAAATCAGTTTTATTGCTAGTTTTATAAAATTGGTCATGAAGATCTCTTATAGAGCAGAACAAAACTTAAAATGTTACTTAGGACAAAACAAAAACGATAACGAAAAAACAACTTCGAATCCTTGAAAAAGGTTCAATAAGGACCGAAACGGACGAGAACAGCTTTCCCGGGCAGCTGACTAGACTGATAAGAGCAACGATGGACGGTGTGCAGAACAGCGTAAGGATTTCGGGTGAGCTATCCAGTTCATTTGAATCTCGACGGGGACTAAGGTGATGGACTTTCCTGCCTACTATTCAACATCGCCCTGGAAGGTGTTATGCGACGAGCCGGGCTCAACAGCCGAGGTACGATCTTCACGAAATCCAGCCAATTTGTGTGTTTTGCGGATGACATGGATATTATAGCCAGAACATTTGGAACGGTGGCAGAACAGTACACCCGCCTGAAACGTGAAGCAGCAAAGGTCGGACTGGTGGTGAATGCGGCTAAGACAAAGTACATGCTGGTAGGTGGGACTGAGCGAGACAGGACAAGCCTTGGCAGCAATGTTACGATAGACGGGGATACTTTCGAGGTGGTAGAAGAATTCGTCTACCTCGGTTCCTTGCTAACGGCTGACAATAACGTGAGCCGTGAAATACGAAGGCGCATCATCAGTGGAAGTCGTGCCTACTATGGGCTCCAGAAGAAACTGCGGTCAAAACAGATTCACCCCCGCACCAAATGTACCATGTACAAGACGTTAATAAGACCGGTGGTTCTCTACGGACACGAGACATGGACGATGCTCGAGGAGGACCTGCAAGCACTCGGAGTTTTCGAGCGACGGGTGCTAAGAACGATCTTCGGCGGTGTGCAGGAGAACGGTGTGTGGCGGAGAAGGATGAACCACGAGCTCGCTGCACTTTACGGCGAACACAGTATCCAGAAAGTGGCCAAAGCTGGAAGGATACGGTGGGCAGGGCATGTTTCAAGAATGCCGGACAACAACCCTGCAAAGTTGGTGTTTGCTAACCATCCGGTTGGTACAAGAAGGCGTTGAGCGCAGAGAGCACGATGGGCGGACCAGGTGGAGCGTGATCTGGCGAGTGTTGGGCGTGACCGAGGATGGAGAGCTGCAGCTGCAAATCGAGTATTATGGCGGCAAATTGTTGATTCAGTATTATCATGAATTTGATGTGAACTAAATAAATGAAAAAATGAAGGACCGAAACGTCGGATCGAAAAAAAAAATATAGTTGTTTTGATTCTCCCAGAAGAGTGAAAAGCCAGAAACATAACTTAAGCTCCGAGGAGGGTCAATGTCATAATTAATGCTAATAGAAAACTCTGCAAAACAGGCTCAGTTCCAGTTGGGATAGTGTGCTAAGAAAAAGAGTGTGCTCAAGCTCGCTAGAACTGGATCTTTTTGAAATACAAAGGATGTTAATAACCGCAAAAATACCCAGTATGACTTAATCAACAAAGTTGCATTGAGTATTAAACTCGGTCTTCAGGATCTCCATGGAGCTCCTCAAAGTAACAGCCAATAGATCCACAAACATGCCCCCCATAGCCACAGCTGTAAAGGCGTGGGTATTTAGCATGACCATGTTAAGGGTGACGGGTTCGACACCCAGTCGGTCCAGGAACTTTTCGTGAAGGAAACTTGCTTGACGTCCTTGGGCATAGAGTATCTTCGTGTCTCAAGAGAAATTCATGGGGTTTTAGAGGTGGTTAAGCGGTATCTTAGGGACGTTATAGGGAGGTCCAGGGAATCTCAGAGACATTGCTGTGGGTCTCAGGATTCAGGGAGTTTCAGTGAAGCTTTAGGGAGTTATCATTGCTCCATTTTGGGATTTCTGTGGATTCTGACGAAGCTGTTATTTTGAATTTTCTATTTCTCAATAATCTTGTCAAACGGAAGGTTTTGCGAAACATTATTCAAAATGTCTTCAACTTAAAAATTACATCGATTGAAAAATCAGCGGCTGAGAAAATTACACCTGATCTACGCTAATTGCATTATAATTATCCTATCATTGCCAAGTTGATTGGCAATCACCAACCTCGCACTCTCTGCAGAGAAAATGACTAACTTCCAAAAATCGCCACAATACCGCCACCACCACCACCACCTTGAACGAATTGTAATAATTACCAAATCAAAACAAACTATTAAACAAAGCAAAACACCATACCACCTCTCATATCGCTGGTAAAGACAGTGAAGCAAACCATTCGCACGCCACACCGCGATAATTGACATCTGTCCAGTCCGGGGTCCGAATGCAGCCAGCGAAAAGCACGCAGATCTTTTCACAACGCAGCGTAAATTCGCCTCGAAACGGATGACGACCGATGATTTACATCTTCCAGCAGGTGGTGGTGGTGGTGCTAGAGGTAGACCATTGCTGCCATGTCGGATGGTTTCATGGACAGCCGGAGCCGAGAGGGATGTAAATCACTTCTGAGGTGTGCTTTCCCGTGGACCCGTGTTCCGAAACCCCCGGCCAGCATGAATTAAACATAAGTGTGTTTTACAAATTGAATCATTTGGGTGGACGGTGGACGACGACGAGGTTGGAGACCATGAGGTTTTCACTTTTTTTTTTCTTGTCGTCTATGCTCCCAGGTTTGGGTCCAAATCCGAAAGAAAAGTGAAATTACCTTTGTCGCGGTCGCTGTTTTGCACCGTGAAGTGGGGTAACGTTGGCCAGTTCGAAATTCAGGACCATTTTTTTAAATTAATTAGTGTCAAATTCTGGAGTCAGAGATCATTGCAAGTTCGAATACAACTTACAACCCTTTTGTATTTTGTTGGCTGTAAGGACGTGGCCGTTGCCAACATTGCTTCTTAAAATCAGGATTAATTCAGAATGGTGTTCTAACCTTGAGGATCAATACAACTATCGATCCAACATAAACCATCATGAAAGTTCATGATTAGTTGCCTACCTTTAGGCGTTTTCTCCAAGTTCATGACATTCATGAATCTTGGAAACCGATCAACGCCACCCCATTTCACGGCCGAAGAAATACCAAAGCAATTGAAACGTTTGACGGCGACGGTGGAACGAATTCAAAATGACAATTGCGCTGGAAATCTGTGCACTTATTATGCATACCGGGTGGCAGTACCTGCCTGCCAGCAAGTTTAGTATTCCGTCCGAGTGCTGCCAGCTGGTGCTGCTCAGAGTCTGAAGAGCCCGACATCGCGGGACATTACCGCGTGTTTTGTAACAGGTAGTTGCACCCGACGCGGTAGGACCCGAATCAAGCGTTTTGATCTTTGTGATGACCAGTTGGGCGGAACGGCGGGATTTTGAGCCAAAATTTATCCATGCGAACGAACAAGCCGGATCTTTGCGAAGTACTTAAGGCTCAAGATTTATGGTTCTTGCATTCTTGGGATGCTTCGAGTTGTAGTTTCATTTGGTTATATTTAAGCATTCTATACGTGAATCGAATAAATTTCGAGTTTTTCTCGTAGTCAATTCAAAAACAACTGGTTAGGAAAAGTTTAAATGTAACTAATAAATATCTCATGATATCTGTTTAGTGATCTTCACAGTAGTTCAGAAATACTTGCGAAAAACCCTTCTAAGATGTTGAGATTTCCGCACCAAGATGGCGTGTTGCACGTTCAGCGTGCCTGTCTGGGTCATATTAACTCCAACATCCTACCAGGGTTAAGAATTTTCCTGGGATTTCTTCAGATCTTCCTTTTGCGATTGATGTAAGAGTACATTCCGAGATTTCACAGGGATTGTAGCGGAGATTTCTTCAGAAATTCCTTCATGGATTTGTTCACAAATATCTCCAAAGACATCTTCAAAGTTCAAGGGTTTTCTTCAAAAGTTTTTCCATGGATTTTTCCATTAACTCCTCTAGAATTTTCCTTAACTGCATGCAGAGCAAAACTCAAGCTAGGATGGTGGCTACCTACATACAACTCCTCTAAAGTTTTCTTTAAAATTCGTAAACAGATTTCTTCCGAAATTCTTCCAATGGTATCTCCTAAAACTCCTTAAAAATCTTCTCCAAGAAATCCTCGATGCTGTGTTTGCATCAACAATATATCCTGCGATTCCTTTAGAGATTGCTGCTAGATTTGTTTGAGATATTCCTCCAGGATTTTTTCAGGAATCCTCCAGAAATTGCATAACAATAATTGGAATAATTTTTAAAATAATAACTGAAGGAGTATCAAAAGAAAAATCTGGGAGATTGTCTGAAGGAATACTTTAAAAAAATTCTGATGATATTCTTGAAGATTCCCAGAAGAAATTCTTCAACCATTTTTGAGGCGATTCCTGGGAAACACTCCTGAAGCAACTTCTGAAGTTATCTCTGCAGAAATTGCTGCAATAAATGCCTGGGAGAAGACATGAGCAGTTATTAAGATATCTTCTAAAATTTCAAGAAAAAAAATAGTTCGAAGGAAAAATTGCTTGAGAAATTTCTGGAGAAATCTTTGATGGAATTCTGAAAAAAAAAAGTATCTGCTGAAATCTCTGCAAACATTCCAGACAAAGGTACTGATGAAGTTCAGAGGGATCCTATGTGTGATTTATGAATTATCCTTGGAAGACCTCGTGACGATTCCAAGAAGAATTTGTTATAAAATTTATTAAGGGATAAATACACAAAATTGCCGAAGTGTATTAGCATTTAAGTTAAAATACACAAAAATAAAAACTAAAAAAAAAACAAAACAAAATTTCCGAAGGAAATTTTGCAGAAACAAAAACAAATCCTGCAGAAATGTTTAGAAAACAACCAGAATGTCGAAGAAAGCTTTGAAAGAATAATGCTTGGAAGAACTGGAGAACCCTTTGCAGGTATTCATGGAAGAATTTTTTGAAAAATTCCCTGAGCGATGATACGAAATAGAGTAACTTTTGCAATAATTACTGAGAGAATCTTTGGAGAAGCTCCTGAAGCATCACCGGACCAATTTCTGAAAGAAACCCTGAAGAAAGGTCTTCATAAATCCTACGTAAACTCTGGAAGAATATCTGGATGAATTTCTAGAGAAAGCCCCTAGATCTAGAATAAGCTGCAAAAGAATGTCTTAAGAACTTTCTAGAGGCGTTTCTAAATAAATAACACCTGAGAGAATCCCTGATGATTATACCTGAAGGAACCGTTGGAGAAATTCCAACAATAATTTCTGATTGACCTCCTGAGAACATGTCTGTATTCGTAAAGGAAACCCCTAGAGGAATTTTTGAAAGAATCTACTGTGGAATTTATTGAGACCAGAATAACTCCTAGAGAAATTCAAAAAAAATGTCCAGAAGCAATTTATTCAGAAATATTTCAAAAAATACATGAACTTCTGTAAGAATCCTTAAAGGAATTTCCTAAAGCATTGATTGATTAATTTGTCTTTATGTAAGAGACTTTCAGCCCTTGGCTGGTTCGTCTCTCGAAACTCCTAAAGCATCTTTGAAATAATCCCAGATGGAATTTCTAAAGACATTTCTTAAAAAAAAACTTCTTGTAGAAAACTACAAGAATTTTTTTTGGATTTTTTTTTTTTTTTGAAAAAAATCTGATGAAGACCTAAGAAACATTCGTGGACGAAGTACTGCAAGGGGAATCCCAGAGAAACTTCCCAAAGAAATACATGAACAGAAATGCATTCTTATCTTCTGTCTACAGAAAATCGGAAAATGAACAATAAATCATGATTTTTTTTATTTATCGTCGGTTTTCAAAACAAGCAAAAGGAAATTGAAAGGAAAACATTCTTTAATTTTTTTTTACATCAAAACTAGATTCTACGTACAGGTTTCAATGAAATAACTATGCAAAATTTCTATCCCACATTCAATTTTATACCTGATTTGCAGCGAGTTTAAAAAATAAAAAAGGAAAATTGTTGGGACCTTGTTAATTGTCATTCAAGATTCTTTTTCTTATTGTTTTATAATAGTTTTTGGTCAAAAAATGGAGAAATTATCTCTCAGATATGTGATTTTTAAGATCATCTCGTAAAACATTTTATAAGGTCCAATATTATTCTTATTATTTTTTTCTTTGATTTTTTGAACTTACTTTAACTTTACTATTGTTAGATGGAAAGATAAAATATGTATAGTTTACTCTCGGTCACATGTATGATCCATGAAAAATTGACAAATGATCCTTTGACAACTTTTCAATATTACATAGAAGCGTATCAGAAAACCAAATAACTGTTATTTGGATCCATGAAAACCTGTTGAATTAACCGGCAATAAAAAAATCCAGTATTTCTCAAACCCCGCCATGAAATGGCTGAAATAATCCAGAAAAGGTTGAAAATGATCCATAGAAATTATTGGATACTTAAAATATTAAAAAAAAAGTTCATTGAAAATTTGAGAATCATCCATAAATATAGTGAATGATCCACACTTTTCTTTAAATAATCAATTAATCTGGGGAAACCATCCTTACAAATATTGATCCACTAAAACCATGGATGACTTTTTTTAATTGTACACCAAGTTTATGGATCATTTCCTAAATTTTATGGAACATTTCTTAAATTTATGAATCATTTTTCATATTTTTTTCTCATTTTTCATTGATTGTTTCTTATATTTTATGGATCATTCTAGGGATCATTTCAGCCATTTCAGAAGTAGTTAATGAGTTTCTGGAATTTTGTATTTCTATTTTTTTTTTAAAAAGAAGAGGAGGGGCTATTCCATTATTTTCCATGGGCCCAAATGGATGTTTATTGGATTCCGGATATGTTGCCATGGAATAGTATATATTGACAATTTTTTAGTTTGATGGCGCAAATAGTGGGCTGCCGTTAAAGAAAGCTTCTAAACCATAATTAAACCCAAGTAAAAGCATTTAGGGTATATAATGGTGGTATTGGAAACCTCCTGAACTCCGATATGTGTTGTAAATATCGCGCAACTCACCGGAACAATCCGTTCCCAGCTGTTGCTTTCAGAGATGGCATGCTCCTCAGTGTGAGTGCAAGTGTGCGCGGTTTTAATATGAAAATGAGCTGCACTGTGCACATTTTCAGTGCGAAATGTCATGACTGGTTCCTTTTTGCACCACCCTAATGAAAACCAATTCTCAAAGCAGGCAGTTCACTTTTGCAACAGCTTGAAACTTTTTATTATTATACATTTTAACAAAGAGAGGAAATAAATTTTAACATCAATAAATATTTCTTTTTTATCTATATCTACTATCTACTTACATTCAATAGTTTTCTTCTAATATCCTGCTTTTTCCCAATAGGTATGGCGGCTTACGGTTGTCTGCTTCTTGAATCCTAAAACTGCCTCGGATACCCGCAATTACCCCAAAAAACTACGCCCTTTTTCACTATTCGCAAAGTAGCTCTAAATTCACTTAAATCTTTACTTCTGCTTTAATTCCTTTCAAACTTTACCATTTTGTGGTTTTTCTTCCTTCTTTTTTTGTTTATATTTACCTTTCTACTTGTATCTGTCTTCCCCAACATACTCACTGACGTCTATGCTCAGCGCACGGTTCATCCATACATTGGCGTTGTCTTGTCCTGTGTGGACCGCATGTTGCACCGTCGCAGGGTGGTACGGAGCTGAGCTGTGCTATTTTTTTTTTGTCTGTATTAACGAGATTAACGACCCTAGGCTAGTTCATCTCGGGACCCACGCTTTACTTCCCTTCCGAAGGAAGAACTCACATTTTGTGAGTATGTCGGGAGTGGGATTCGCTAAAGCTAGTATGACACTCTTTGACCAATGCCAAATATTTGACCATTTTTGAGAGTTAAATTTTGACCAAGATGTACCTGGCAAACAGCAATATTTGTCACTCTCGAAAAACGAATGGGGACAAACAGAGCCGAACAACCTGTCAAAATTTATCTGTCAAAAGTGGTCAAATATTTGGCATCTGGGCAAAGAGTGTAATAGCACCCTAACATCAGCCATCTTAGCAAACTACAGTAGAGTCTGTTTATATAAAAGTCATGCAACAATTTTGATTGTTGTTTTTCTTCTTCACCAGATTTTGTTTTCAAACTTTTGCTGACGTGCTCGATAGATAGCCGATTTGACAGTTCGATAGGTATATTTGGTTTCACTCTTTGCGAGTCTCTGAACTACAGTAGAATCACGGTCTCTAAACTACAGTAGAATCACTTGGCATGACACGGAACCTCCCGATGCAGGCGAGTTGCTCCGCCAAAGCTCCACTCCTCAATGAGGTGGCATCATATTTCCCACCTCGTCATGATGTTTGCCTTCATCGACACTTGCTAGGGGAAGAACACTCAAGGGGAATGTCACTAATCTTTGTGCTAAGAATGTTGCCATGGATGATTGACCTTTGAAAATACTGAAATACGTTTTCTGAATAAATCATAAAAAGTGTAGAAAGTCCTCAAAAGCTTATTCAACACTTTTTTATAACTAATAACACCGTTCAACACTAGTTCGCGTTATGGGATAAGAAAAAAAGGGGTTTGGGACCCTAGAAATGTCATAGTGAAAGAATTTTTGAAAAATATTGGAACGGGGTTTCACAGTTTAGGACCGAAATTTGCATGGAGAACTTGGGGTGTTCAATTGATAAGCACATTAGAACGTGTTGTGCGTATATTTAGGCGTAAGAAAATATCGAAACAAACCTAAATACAAAAAAAAACGCCTAAATATAAGCATGGCACGTTCTATCGCGCATATCAATTGAACACCCCAAGTTCTCCACACAAGCTTCGGTCATAAACTGTGAAGCCCTGTTTCGATATTTTTCAAAAAATTACATATCTATGATCCCAAACCCCGTTTTTATTCTCATCCCATAGAACGAACTTTTTTAAATTTTGTCGAGCAGTGTTATCAAACAAGCAAATAAACTCGTATACATACGAACAGCTCCAGCGGAGAAATTGAAAGGCTTGTAGCAAGATAAAATATTTCAGATAGCAAAACTGGATTTCAATTAGGCACACAAATCATCCTTTCCGTTACCTCATCCAATTGAAAGAGATATGAATGTACGGTAGTACATCCAGTTCGATCCAGCAGTCACACAGGCTATGTACAACTTTGGTGACAACGTAACAGCGCGACGCGAAAACCGTCGTCAATAAGAAGCTATAAATTATAGCAAAAACACAAACAGGGGAAGCCGATTAGAGGCGCGTCTTGTCGTCTGTCGGAACCGACTGCTTTATCAGTTAATCAGCTTTCAACGGGCTGCGGGAACGACTTCTTCTGAAATCGCACATTTAATGGGTTGTATTATCGTAATTGTCATCAAGGGGGCTTGTTACCTTTTTTCTATTTTTTAATACGACGCTATTACCTGAGCGTAAAGTAGAGAAAGGCTATTCATTGCTGGACTGGTTGAAGAGCGATTCAAACACTTCATAACCATAACAGGCGAAAGAAATCAAATGCACAATCATGACAAATAAATTTAAACTGTGATCCGAGAAATTTGAGGCTTCTTTACAATACTTGTTCAACAACAGCGCAAATTCGCTGCATAAGCCGTATACTCATACTGAAAACTTGTAATTAGAATGTACAAAATGTTGCAAATTGACAAATTGAGAAATGAAATGGGATTTGAACTAATGGCGCTGTATTCGTTAGACCGGCGCTTTAACCAACTAAGCCACAGAACAGGTAATGATTCTGCGGAATAGAAAGGCAAAGTTTAATAAAGTCGCTTGCTATATTTTTCGCTATCTTTGAAGTAGCGGTATATATCATAGATATCAAATGCGGGAAAAGTAATTTATTTTAAAAGGGAACTTCAACAATTACAACTCTTATGGCCATACCAAATGAAATGCGTTGCTATAGAATATTAAAAAAACTGTGATTGTTAAAATTTCCTACACAAACCTCACCGATGTTTTTGTATTCTGTCACTACCCACGACCACGGCCTTCGTTCGTTGTGGACAAGCCTTTTTCTTGGAACGAAATTATCATGTACTGCTCTACGATAGATTACATAAAGCTAATACTCGTCGAACCCGACGTCTCCACAAGAAAAAAAGTTCTTAACATTTATCTGGACAGATGTATCACGACACAAATTGTCTATCCTCGTCTGCAAAAAAACAACGGGGTTGGACATTTATGTAATATTTTCTCTTTCTGGCAGTAAAATGACATCAGTCTCGCCAGAAAGCCATGTGAGCCAGCCGTCTATGTCGCTTTCGAACATATGTATGAACGATGTGATGGAAATACCCACCACACCTAATCTTTGCAGATCTCCATAGGAGCTCAATGGAACGGACGTTACCGTCACTCTGACGCAGAAATTAGGACACTCACTTTGACCGTCGCCAAGTTAAGAGTGCACGACGTTGCAAAAAAAACATAAAGGATTCTGCTTCATAATCCTCGTAAGTTTCTGCTCCAGAATCCTCTCTGGAATTTGCTTAAGCATTCTCCGAGGATTCTGCTTCACAGTTATTTCATAATTCTGTTTGAGATTCTCTCGAATACTGTTTCCAAATCTCGCTGAGGATCTTCAGCGAGAATCTTCAGAATTGCCTCAGGATTTTGCATTAGTGTTTCTCCATAAGTGTTTGGGATCTGGTCCTGAGCTGTTTCCACGAGTGGACTGTAGATGATTCTGCTTCAGAATCCTCTCAGGATTCTGCTTCAGAATCCTCTCAGGATTCTGCTTCAGAATCCTCTCAAGATTTTGCATCAGAATCCTGTCAGGATTCTGCTTCAGAATCCTCTCAGAAGTCTGCTTAAGAATCCTCTCAGGGTTTTGCTTCAGAATCCTCCCAAGATTGCTAACTAGCTAAAATTGCTAGAATCCTCTTAGGATTCTACTTCAAAACCTTGTCAGTATTATGCTTCAGAATCCTCTCAGGATTTTGCTTCAGAATACTGGTTTAGAATTCTATCAGGATTCTGCTTCAGAATCCCTTCAGGATTCTGGTTCATTCAATTCTTTCAGGATTGATAGCTAGCTAGAATCGCTAGAATCTTCTCAGGATTCTGCTATACAAACTCTTTCAGGATTGTGATTCAGAATCCTCTCAGGATTCTGCTTCAAAATCCTCTCAGGATTCTACTTCAGAGTACTCTCAGAATTCTGCTTCAGAGTCCTCACAGAATTCTGCTCCAGAATCCTCTTATGATTCTGCTCCAGATTCCTCTTATGATTCTGCTCCAGAATCCTCTCAGATTTCTGCTTCAGAATCCAGTCAGGATTCTGCTTCAGAATCCTCTCAGGATTCTGGTTCAGAATCCTCTCAGGATTCTGCTTCAGTATCCTCTCAAGATTCTGCTTCAGAATCCTCTCAGGATTCTGCTTCAGAATCCTCTCAGGATTCTGCTTCAGAATCCTCTCAGGATTCTGCTTCAGAATCCTCTCAGGATTCTGCTTCAGAATCCTCTCAGGATTCTGCTTCAGAATCCTCTCAGGATTCTGCTTCAGAATCCTCTCAGGATTCTGCTTCAGAATCCTCTCAGGATTCTGCTTCAGAATCCTCTCAGGATTCTGCTTCAGAATCCTCTCAGGATTCTGCTTCAGAATCCTCTCAGGATTCTGCTTCAGAATCCTCTCAGGATTCTGCTTCAGAATCCTCTCAGGATTCTGCTTCAGAATCCTCTCAGGATTCTGCTTCAGAATCCTCTCAGGATTCTGCTTCAGAATCCTCTCAGGATTCTGCATCAGAATCCTCTCAGGATTGTGCATCAGAATCCTCTCAGGATTCTGCATCAGAATCCTCTCAGGATTCTGCATCAGAATCCTCTCAGGATTGTGCATCAGAATCCTCTCAGGATTGTGCATCAGAATCCTCTCAGGATTCTCCATCAGAATCCTCTCAGGATTCTCCATCAGAATCCTCTCAGGATTCTGCTTCATAATCCTCTCAAAATTCTTCTTTAGAATTCTACCAGGATTCTGCTTCAGAATCCTCTCAGGATTCTGCTCCAGAATCCTCTCAGGATTCTGCTTCAGAATCCTCTCAGGATTCTGCTTCAGAGACAGTTCCAGATTCTGCATCAGATTCATCACATAATTCTACTTCAGAATCCTCTCAGGATTGTGCTCCAGAATCCTTTCAGAATTCTGCCACAAAAACTTCTCGAGATTCTCCATCAGTGTCCCGTATTCTGTTTCAGAATCTTCACGAGATTCTGCATCAGGCTCAATTCTGGATTCAACTTCTGAATTCTCTCAGGAAGTAACCAAATGCGTGAACTTTGAGTGCACGGTCATTGGTGAGCTCGTTTCATATTGTTTCCATTGGTGTACTAGAAGTTTAACATAAATTGGAAGAATTAGGCAAATTATTAAGAACTAAAGTGGAGCATGAGTCACGTGCTCGATCGAAGTTTCGTTTTCCATGAAGTTATTTTTAATGACTTACATTTTCTTTCTCTTCTTTCTTTTCCAGGACGCCGACTGCATCGAGCGGCTTAACGAAAGCGGCGAGCTCCGGAAGATGCTGAAACCCTACAAAGTATCGTTGAACCGTTCCATTTAGGAACCCACTTTTTCATTCGAACACTTTTAACCTAACTGTTTTTGTCTTCCGTTTTTTCAGTGCCTGGAATCGTCTTTCACGTGCAAAACCTGCGGCGGCTACCGACTGCTCCCGTGCCCCTCGTGTGGCGGTTCGAAGAAATCCATCCACCGCAACCACTTCACGGCGGAGTTCATCGCCCTCAAGTGCATGAACTGTGACGAGGTGGGCCTGGTCAAGTGTCACAACTGTTGAGGATGTGGGGTTCTGTTAGGTTGGGAACGATAATTTTAAGGTATCCCCGTTTGTGTGATTGGGTGCGGATGCTTGAGATAGAAAGGTAGGATATTTCGATGCGTTCATGAACTATAACGATGAATAATTAATATTTTGTCTGTTTTAGGTTGAATCGCTTCGCAAATGCTTCATGGTGACCAATGAGAACCTGAAATCGAGTGAATGGAATCGGAACCGTGGACCAATGCATGAGTTCACTCGTTTGGAGTGTAAGTGATTCGGTGTTTACTCAATATTAACTCACTTCTGAAAAGAGTGGCACCGTGTTCACCTGAATGGTGAACATGGTTTTCCACCCAAACGTCAAACGAATTAACCTTTGCGTGGACCCATAACCGATCGCTGACTTGGAAAACACACTTGCAATACTAGTTTTTAGTAATAACTACAATATAGGTAGAAGTTGTGATACAAACAAAACAATCATTCTTCGGTTTCTAGCTGTATAAGATTACGCAAGTAATAAAATTTACACTGATATACTTATACTTTATCGCTTAGACAAACACACACATACAGAGAGATAGATTCCGATTTGCTCACATTTACCTTTATTCCTAGTGAAAAAAAAAAGATACAAGCTAAGCATTGTTGTTAAGTTTTGATATGACGTTTACACACACATACACTACATACTGGTTTGTTACTGCTTATTCAGTTGTTCTTACGCTGTCAGGAGTTAAGGAGCAGATAAATCCCATTATTTATACATTTACCTCCTCGAAAAAATCTGTTACTTACCTTATTCCCCAAGACGTCTTCGTCTTAATTTTGTAACTATAGAATGCTAAACGTAAACGTATTGTTTTAATAAGCTTACCTAGATGTGTAGTAATGATTCCCAAGAACAACTATTGATTTTAAGGCTTACTTTTTGCGTCATCGTCTCTAGGGTGACCAGAAAGGGCAATTCCAGTTGTAAATAGAGATTCGCATCCCTGGAAGTGAGAAAGAGATGAATATTTTTAATCACGAAACGTACTGAAACTGCAATCAAACTTCGAACAAAAACGAAGAAAGATCCAGTGTTGCTCAAATGCGCAGCGGGGAGATAACCCCTGCGCTGAAAAGTATCAGTTTAGTAGAAGTATTTAGATATAAGAAGAAAACCGCAACCACAACGGCTGAAGGATGGCTTTTGGCGTTTGTTTTATTTGAGTGTACATTTGAATGATGAGTTTGTTGCTTGCCCCCCTCAGACTCCCTACTGTTATGTGGTTCAAACCGTGTGGGAGGAGCTATTATGTAGGTTAGCTGAAGTAGATGTGAGTATTATGCAAAAAGTTATATTCTTGAATCTATCTAATGAACGAAAAAGAAATCCATCCTTATACCAGTTGTTTAAAACCATAATACCAAGGGTTCATTCAAATATTACGTAACGCTAAGAGAGTAGGAGGGGGTCTAGCGCTGTGTTATGTTTCATACAAAATATCAAAATTTCCCATACAAAAGTTGTTAGGTGGGAGAGAGAGAGATGGTTCAAAATAGTCAAATTTCGCGGTACGTAATATGTGAACGAACCCCAAATACTTTCTTCCAGACGATGTTTTGTTGATTTTGAGTTGATGAATTCCATCCTCTGTGCTGGTGTAGTCGTTTTCCTCGTTGCCTTGGTCCCCCGTGACTACGTTATTCGCTTCGTTCAGGTGCTCATAGAAGCACTGCTTCCACCTTTTAATCAACTCACATCCGTCCGTCAAGAGGCTGTTCCCGTCCTTATTCTTGCAAAAATTACATTTTTGCTCGTGGCCGTTGCGGGATGCGTTGAGAACCTCCGTGTTTCTTGGGAACGGCGCAGCAGTTCCATTTCTTCGCACTCCGCTTCTTCCAGGCGGCGCGTTTTTCTCCCGAAAGAGGCGGGTCTGCTGTTTCCGCTTCTGTTTGTAACGTTCCACGTTCTGTCGAGTCCCTTGCTGCAGCATTACCGCCCTCGCTGCGTTCTTCTCCTCCAAAACCGTTCTGCACTCTTCGTCGAACCATTCGTTCCGTCGATTCCGTTCCACGTACCCGAAAGTGCGTCGTTGATGGCTGCTTTCACTCAACCCCCTGAAGAAAGCGTTAGTTCTTGAAGCCGCTGCCTTTGGTGGGGCGCTACGGGTTTGTTTACAAATTTTCAGTCTGCTGGCCAATCTGTTACGTGCGGAAGCGAACTTTGTCGTGCGAAGATAAATTCGTGATCGAAAAACGATTATTTCCACATATTGTTCAATGGGTTTAATGTTCTTTGTTAAATTTACAAGACGCACAAGTATGAAAATACATTAAGCCCATTTAAAACAACACTTAAATCAATTAAATTTGAATGTCACACCTGCTCCAACAGAAAAAAATCACTTTGTTTTCAGCCTTATGCAACCGCCGATTCAAATCAGCACCACGTCCAACACCATATTTTTGGCTTCAACCCAGTTGTATGTGGATGACAGCCGTTTCATGGGGTTGCTTTCACTGTACTCCAGTCTCATCGATCTCGCCCTCATCTGGCAACGCGGCCTCGAGCTTCTGCGCGTATGCTGAGACGACATCCAGTTGTTTCAGTCGCTCTAGGTTGTACCGTGGCGGTCGCCGGTACCGTACATTGTTGATGACGGAGAGTTTTGGGTGCAGTTTGGCCATCACCAGATAGTGGTCGGAGTCGATGTTGGCGTCACGATAGTCCTGACGTCGATCAGAATCAGATCAGGTCGATTTGAAATTCCGTCTGCTGTGATGATCTCCAGATGTAACGATAAGGAAAAAAGCTGCTACGTATGCCATGTTTTTAGAGGCGGCGAAATCAATGAGTCGTAAGTCGTTTTTGTTCGTCTACTGGTGTGCTTTAAACTTTCCAATCGTCGGTCTGAACTCCTCCTCCTGGCCTACCTGAGCGTTTAAATCTTCCACGATGATGTTGACGTCGTGGCTTGGGTAACGGTCGTACTCGCGTTTGAGCTGCGCATTAAATGCATCCTTGTCGTCATCAGTACTTCCGGAGTGTGGACTGTGCACGTTTATTATGCTGAAGTTGAAAAATCGGCCCTTGTCCCTCAACCTGCACATTCTTGCGTCGATCGGCCACAAACCGATCACGTACCTCTGCATATCTTCTATCACAATAGAAGTTGTCACCAGCTCGCATGTGTTGCAGTAGCTCTGGTGGTATGATTACCTCAAAACGATTACACCATGAATCCTATTTAACACATCTCCTGCAGCGCTACAATGTCGAACCCTCGGTCCCCTTCAGTACGTCGGCGAGTATGCGAGTGCTCTCGATGAATTTGGGAGATCTTCAGTTCCTCGTATCAAGCCTCCAATCGTTTGTTGATATTACGGCTGCCTCGCAGGATCGGGGACCATGTCCCTTACTTTCCGGAGGACCATGGTGCATCATTGAGCTTAGAATCCATTACTGGCACTCTGAAGTTGATTAGCCGCTCCTAGCAAGGAGTTCAGTCGCTGTGCAGTGCTGATCCAGAGTGGGATCCCGCCGGAAAATGCAACGATGCAAGGGTAACCAAAATTCACCAGTGGCCTGGGTCTTCACCGCGTCGACACAGATCTTCCAACTGGTCAAGTAGTAGTTTGACAGAAAATTCAGGCTCCACTGAAGTCGTCAAGTGAAAAAGCCCTACTTAACCTACAACTGTGGATAGCTGAGGTTTCATCAGCGAACAATGACAAGAAACCATTTTCTAACAGCCGAGCAGGACTGACAATATATTTCACAAAATTGTGTGAGCTGAAGAAACAACGACCTATTTCTGGAGAGGAACTCAACTGTGGAATATGTGGAGTCCGTGTTTTTAAGATTTTTGTCATCTTCTAGAACAGTCTAGAGCCATCTAATAGACTGCGGATTTTGTTTGAGATAGCATGGTTTCAAAGGCCCACAATTTTGGTCCTGATGATATTGTTCATTGATGTCACAGAACGCTGATACTGCCTGTGATTGGTGTTTCGCAATCAAAGCTTTGGCGATTCTTTCAATGGTTAATCTCTGACTTATCTACAGAGCTTCCGGAACGTGGTGTTCTTGGATCAGGAAAATGTCTGACGATGTGCTAAGTAGCTGATGTCTCGGAGAAGGTCTCGTAGTTCAAGTTTTCTTGGACGCATCTCCGAAAGTGGTTCCAGTCAACTTGATAGTGGTTACTCCGGGAGATCATTCTTGCAATTGATCGAAGATCAAACTGTCAATTGCTAACTACGTTATATTCCTGTCCATTTTGGTTAGGAACTCGTATATACCTGAGTGAGCCCCGGATCTACTCAACTGCGTAGGAGCAATTGAGCTCAGGTTTGTGTATATGATGTTCCCCAGCACCGGACACAGGATAGAATCTTGTGGATCTTCTTAGGTTCTGTGAGAGCATCTTCTTCTTTGTGACTCTACGTTCCCACTGGAACTTCGTTTGGAGTTACTAGGTCGGTTACTCCTTCTTTCGTTGTTTCGAATCGGTTCTGGGTTGATGGTTGAATTATCTGCTGGAAGTTGTTCGAACGAGTCGGAATAAGCTTTAAATTTCTTCTTGAACGTCCGAATCGCATCTGATGTTTGGCGTTGTCTAGGCTGATTAGTTACATTGCCGCTGATCGGTTGTCCTAGGCCATTGTCGGTGGCTGCGGGTTGCCGAATCTCAGTTTCAGAGCGGCTTGGGACTTCGAACTGCCTTCCATACTCTGAAATTGGTCGGAGTGGGAAACATTTCCCGGATCGGACAGATTGTTTTCCGGTTCTTGGTAAAGATCTCGACTATCCTTCTTAGATGGTTGTTGATCGGTTTTTGGACTACGTCGGTTGAGGAATTCTGTTCGTGGTTGGAAGCTCGTCGGATTCTAATCAGATAAGAACTGCGAACGCTGAGGGGTGAACTCACAGTTCTCCTGCACTAGGAAATTCGACGCTTCGTGGCTCGGCAATTTACAATCCTCCTGCAGATTTATAGGGTTGTCATCTGCAAATGTTGTGAAGCAAAGCTTTCGCCGGTCGGATCTGCAGTAATCAATAACACGGTCGAGCGGACAAGATTGTATCTCTCTTCGAAGTTGGTGTATACGTTCTCTTACTGTCGAAGGACTTCCTTCGGAACGATCGCGATCAACTGGTTGTGTACGGCATTGAACTCGTCTTAGGCATCGTACACGTTCTTCAGGTAATTTCTCTATTTGTATTTGTATTTGTATTTGTATTTGTATTTGTATTTGGCTTTGGGCGAAAGCAAGTGCGTTCTCCACTCGCACCGGCTTCAAGTTTACATGTTCTCGCTGACGTGACAGCAACGTCAACTTCTTTAGTACTTGAGGGTCCAATGATAGAAATTCTCGGGATAATTTGCGTTGGCGTAGGTAGTCGATCACTTTCTCGAAGCGGAGCACGTTGTGGTGCTGGACCACGGCAACGTGTCGGTTGGTCAGACGGCAACAGTGATCAACGGAATCCTCTTGGAATACACGATCTAACTTGCGATCACGGAGACGTGCCAGAGAGTACTCGGCTAGATCGTCTAAGGTGTCGATGGTGTTGATGTTGATCACTTCTCAGCGATAAACGTCCTGGTAAGGACACCATGCAGACGTGTCAGATGGCGCTGGTAGTGAACAGCGATACACGTTGTGGCTGGGACCAAGGCGACGTGTCGGATGGTCGGGCGACAAAAGTGAACAACGGATCTCTTCAAAATACACGTCCTAGTTCGTAACCAGAGAGACGTGCACCGAGAAATATTTCTAAGGAGTGTATCGTAAAGTAGTTGAAAATGTTTACAATAGCCTCAAAAATAGTTTAATACAACTTTTAAGTAATTTTATTTTTAGAGATACTGTATAAATCCCTGAAAAAAGAAATGATTTTCTAAAAATGTTCTTTTAACTGGGTTTTTAACCTAGATTACTGAAAGCATGTTTTTCAATTTTTGCACACCTTCTAAAAAAAATGAAATTGCGAAAAAAGTTCGATAATGTTCGAAAATTGCCAACTTTTTTGTGCAAATATAATAAGCTCCAGAATCCTCATGATATAGACAAATTATTTTTTTCAAGAAAAATCTCCACTGCATTTAAGCGCAATTCTTAATAATGAAAAAAGGCCATTTTTGAGGAACCCCTTTTTTCTATGCTCCTCCAAATCATGTTTACGCAAATAAAAAATTACATAAAATGAAAAATTCGCATTTTTTTAAATAGGGTATGTTTTTTGATATATGGACGAGTAAGTAAGAGCAAAAAAAGAGTTTTATAACCTTTTAAGATATTAAAAGTAGAACTTCAAAGTTTAACCAAAAAATAGACGTTTTTTGGAGTGGACCATTTTGGACATATAGGAGATTTTTCTATCGAAAATATGAATTCTAAAAGTCAGTGTTGAATGATATGTAATGTGAACATAACTCTTAACAAGCATCAATATTTTCCAGATTTTTTATCGTACAAATTTTATTCGCTACAGATTTTTGAAATGTTGAAAAATCTTAACAAAATTGCATTTTGTGCAGATTTTTATTTTATGAGGCGTGTTCATTTAATCATATTTTCAATAATACTAAACATTTTCCAATTTTTTCCAAGCTGTTCTAAACTTGACTATATTGTGAAGATTTCATAGAAGAACCGAAATGAAAAGACCAACCCAGCTTCGAGATAGAGCATCCTGAACATTTTCAACTACTTTCCGATACACTCCTTACTCAATGACTGAGTTGGCCTCACTCAGAAATCGAGAAATCCTTTGTTTGCTTACTCAGTTTCGGCTAAAAGTGGGACAACACATTGGCAATGGGTTGTCCCACTTTTAACGAAAACTGAGTAAGAAAACAAAGGATTTTTCGATTTCTGAGTAAGACCCACTCAGCCACTGAGTAGAAAATTTTCCCTGTGTGTCGAAATTGCTCAGGGTGAGCGGCGAAGTCGATTCCTTGCCACAACGGTGTGGCGCAGATTTAAATCATCCATCACGCTACTGTGGTGAGATTCGCGTGAGTTACTACCACACTGGTGATGACGACGATAGTGGGAGCCTCTCACTGCCACTCACAGGTGACAGTCACAGTTGCGATGGGAACTCATGGTCGCAGTGGCGTTGGCAGGGTGGGTCGTGTCAGGGATTGCATTCTGGTGAGTGCGGCGTATTGGCGGACCAAAATAACATGAACATGGTTAGGAAAGAGAGCGTTTTCCTACAACGTGGCGCGATGGGCGGTATCGGCGTCAGGCGTTCTATACAATTCAAGTCGCACTCGCTTGCGGCCTGTTCCGTACGGAACACCATATATTCTCTCGGGCACTTATTATCGATTTTGCACCTCAACGAACGCGACGATATGAATCCGACGCTAGTGAAACCATCGCCAGAGCCGTCGACAACCAATCAGCTTGCGGGAGTCTGACGTTAGCAGCAGAGGTGGTGCTTGAAATGCTGAGTGGATGTTGACAGCGCGTTTCGTTGTGAAAGCAACATACAATATAAGGAAATTTCTCTGGAAAATTCTCATGTGATTCCTTTGGAAGAATCAGAATGTTTTACATAGATTCTTTAAGAATTTATCGAAAGATTCTCTCAGCAATTCCAGCAAAAATTACTCCAGGATCTATTCCTTGTCATTTTTCAAGGTTTTTTTTATACAATTCTGCAGAAGGTTATCCACACACTTAAAAATTCTGAAATTTGCACGAGACAGAAACATCAAAGAACGTAAACATTTTCAAGATTGAATCACAAATTCACTAAATTTTACGCGCATCATGTAAGTTCAGGTTGGTTGCGTTAGATGTCAACAAATCCACTTCACCAGAAACGTACAATCAGTATCATACCCAGACAACCAGAAATCGCATAAGGATGCACGCTGAACATCGTACAAAGTACTATTTTAATTGATTGATTGATTGATTTGTCTTTATTAAAGAGACTTTCAGCCCTTGGCTAGTTCGTCTCTCCATACTATTTTAAGTCACTATCGCATAAATGTACGGCTGAGGGATAATTTTCATCGCATTTGATGTTATTTTTTGAACTTACTGCGATGTCTCTGGTAAAATCATATAACAGTGCAAATTAACTTTTATAATGCATGACTACATCGTAGTAGACGATATTCCGATGTTTTGTTGCGACGAACTTTGCTTATTCGCAAAAGCGTTCGAGTGACCTTGCAAAGTGTCAATTGAATTCGCATAATTGCGTACTGCGATGGTTATACGACTTCGCTTGGTGCTTTCCTAATTATGTCAGTTTAACTCGCATTGGTGTACAAACTAAATCGCATAAAAGTGAAAATAAACTCGTTCAAATGTTATACAAACTCGCTTAAGCTAGAATCGGTATCGTTGGCATATTGCGATGTGATATGTGATAACAATGAAAGAGGTGCTGTTGGAGTGCCAAGAAGCTAAAAGAAAGTAAAAAGTCATCATATGGTTACAAAACAAGTTACAAAGTCATCATTTTTGTTTTGTTTACCTTATAATTAACAATGGATGGTGCTAGAAAGAGAGGAGTAGTGGTAACTGTGCGGGAAATCATGCTACATCATTTTGATTTCCAAAGAGCCTGCCGAACACGCACAGCGCACGGAAACCAAGTGCATTCCAACAAGCACTGAGGTGAGTTAGAATGTCATGACATTTAATCAGTGTGTTTCATAAGTAGTGTTTGGTGCTGAGTGTGAAGTTCGGCTCGATAATCCAAAGGTTATTAGTTCGATACTTAGGTGACAAGATTTTTTTATTTCGAATATTTTAAGTCGCATAAGGTGCTATATTACGTCGCAACAGTGCATACCGTACATCGCATAAGATGTCGCTTCAAGTCATATAGCGTCATTATTTTCACGTCAATGCACGTATAGCACTTCCACTTTTGTACGCATAAGGCACTTTTACTGCATCTTATGCGATGTAACTTTACCGCATAAAAGTACGTATAACATGATCATAAACTTCATTATACGTGCAAATTGGTTGTCTGGGTATTCATCTGCCACCTTCTAACTCGGTAAAATAGCCGAGAGGTAAGAGATGTGGCTCACAATCAGCAGATTCTGAGTTCGAATCCAGGCATGTGAGTATTTTACTTTTATATGTTTTACTATCAGATCAATTCTAGCGATTGCTATGTAGACGTTAAGAAAATATAAGCCCAGTAAGTCGTAAATTTACATGTTTTGACCTCTAAATTTGTGTCTTTGAAGATGCTCGTATATGTCAGGTTCAGGACACCTAAAATTACATGATTTTTTCTAGGCGTGCAGTTTATTCTTAATGACTTAACCTAATGTTACCGCTCTATTGTCCACTAGGGCACTACGTGAGCGATTACAATTGACAGCTGCACTTACACTTTGTACAGCACCTAGATGTATTCTATTATGTATATTCTACTATATCCAACTGGTTGCCTTCGTGCTGCTTACACTTTTCTACTCTATTCATGGTAGAATGAAGAGCACGGGGATGTGGATGGGTTGCTGTTGTTCTTCACCAGTCCGATTGGGGGTCCATTATGAGTTGCATTTCGTCGATGCCCAGGAATCCAGGTCTGTTTGAGCCGTTGGCTCAGAAGAGGGTCAGTGTCAGCCACTCTCGGGAGGAAGAGCAACTGACGAAAAATTGCAAGTGCCGGGGCTGGGAATCAAACCCATGACAATCCGCATATAAGGCGAACGTGTAACCAACTACGCCACTGGCCCCGGCTAAATTTATCCAGTACTCCCAGGTATTTCATAAAAAAAGAAATTTTTGCAATGTTTCTCTAATTAACTCCTCCAGCGTTTTTTTTTTATTTTTCCAAGATTTCTGTTAAAAATATTTTTTTTTTAATATGTGTGTTGATCTGCATGAGAAATTCCACCAAGAATTCCTGCAGGGATATCTCCAGCGTTATTTCCAAGGACCCCTCCAGAAAATCCTTCATGGATTCTTAGGAAATTTATTTAGGGATTCCCACCAGTAATTTTGTCTGCAATTTCTGCAATACCAAAAGTACTGTAGATTCCTTCAAAAGTTCCTCAAATTTCTCTAGCAAATTTTTCTTGAAATTTACTGCCAGAGTCCCTCCACAAATTTCTCATGATTTTTTTTTCTAGGAATTAAGGAAGCATTTGGAGGAGTTTGTTTTTCAGGTAATTCAGAAATTGCTTTTTGTCCAAGAACCACTTAGAAAATCTCCAAAGGTATCACCATTTTTTTTTCAAGGAATTCCTCCAGACAATGCTCTGGATTTTCTTTAAAAATCCCTTCTGAGATTCTTTCCAAACATGTTTCAGCAGTTTGTTGTGTAATTTCTGGAAGAATTTATGGAAAAAATCTTAGTTGAATATCTAAAACAATTTCTGCAGGAACCTCTAGAAGAACCCCATATTATATTTGGAATATTTGGAGCAATTTCTAAAAAAATCCTTGTTCGAATTTCTAAGAGAATTCCAAAAGCAGTCCTTGAAATAAATCTTGGAGGAACCCTTGGAAGAGTTTCCGACGTACATAAGTGGGATTTAAAAAAAAATGTTTAAAGAAACACTTCATGGAAGAACTTGTGAAGAAATTTGTTATTGAAAGTCTTAAAAAAAACTCTGAAACTCTGAAGAAGCATCCGGAGACATTGTTGAAAGGATCCCTGAACAATTTACAAAGAAATCTCCGGTATACTGGAAAATCTGCAGAATCTCAGTAAAAGGCACAGGTAGTACTGTTGAATGAATTTGCATGTAGGGAATATCTGAGGAAATCCCAGAAAAAATCTTGAAAGAAGAACTTTTTGGAGAAATACCTCGGAAACTCTTGGAGAAATTCCCAGACAAGTTTATTGAGGAATCCCTGGAAAATACTTTAATAAAATTCGGGAAGGATTTCCCGAAAGTATTCGTAGAGTTCTGTGTGAATTCCTGGGCAAACACCTTGCTCAGCTTATGTAAAGACCCTAGAATAAACTTTCGAGATATATCTAAAGAAATTTCTGTAGAAATTCCTTGCAAATGTTTCTGGATTCTGAAAATGCTAGAAAAGTTTCAAGAGAAATACATGGAAGTATATCCACAGAGAACAGACGTCCAAGTTTAATCTGAATTTTGTGTTAGGAATATTTCATCGGCATCACAAGTGGCAATAACGAAACGCTGCAATCGGTTAATTTCCCATACTAATTTAATCCACCATTTGAAATGTTTCAATTCCCCAGGGACTGTGGCAATATGGTCACCGACGAACCGACATGCCAGATAGTGCAAAGGCTCATGAAATTCTCGTCCAAAATTTTAAAATAAAAACCGTTGAAAACTAGCGCCATCTGTTGATTTTGGTTCAGAACTATTTTGGCCGAAATATTTCGAACACTCTTAAATATTGCCACCCATAGGTGTGCTGAAATGAACAGATTTTTCAAACATTGTATATTGCGTTTTATTTCATAATAAATACCAAAATTTCTCATGATAAACTAAGAAAAGATAGATTCATGAACTATGTTCAGAACAAAACTTTTTAGGAGCGTAAAAGACTCAATAATCTTACAGAATTTCATAATTTGAATGGTTTAAACGTAGAGTGTTTGTTTGTATTCCGCGGCGTCGCCGTCTTCGGTGGTCATGCCTTCGTCAGACTACAGCCACTGTGCTGATTTTATCAGAACACAATTTCATATCTCAATTTTCCGAAAGCACAATTTATTATTAGGCCTAATTCATATAAGTATTGACTTCTGGGAGATTTTATTTTTTCAAATAGAAGTTGAAATAGTAGTCAGCCCAGTCAGCGTCACTAAAACGGCAGCAGGAGCAGCATCATCGTCGCGACGCTTGCATAATCCGATGGGAATGTAGTGTGCAGATGGTTAACAGCCACCAACGTTTGGATTTATTATCAGGCTGGGACATTTGATATAACATCCTTGATTGCTTCCTAAAATTCTTAAGTATCCCGTAATTGCCGTAATGCTCCATTCTGAGGCAACGTGAAGCTATAGATTGACAATACTGGCCATCACGGCCATATTCAGCGTTTGATCAAGACGCCGCGACGCCGGCTGTATAAATGTCATGACGTTCTAAACGTCACTTTCAATTTGACACTAGCGATCACTGCAATTTGAATTTACCGTGTAATGTTTTCGGTCAAGTCTCGGAATCGAGTGGCACGTCGGTTTAGTCGGTGATATGGTGTTCGGCGGCGTTAGTGTTGTCATCATGTATTGGTTTGTAACCTTACTCAAGTGAAGATTCCAATCCTTACACTGTAACCGTTCGTAAACTATTCTTGAGGATTTGGTTAAAGCACGGTGGCTTAAGCGCCACTCTCAAAGAGAGACCACCGGTCGTGTTAAAATTTGCCCGACTTTGCAAGAGACTATTTCACTCAGGGACGGTTTTGAACGGTTCTTGGTAAACGGCAGAATTTCTTCGAACGCAAATTTAACTCCAACTCTTTCACAGGCTAAAAGATACTTAGGGAAAACCGAAGGAATTCTTACTCATCCGAGCGAAGTAACGGGACTAAAACGCAACGTAAGGTAGTGAGTATGTTTATTCAATTAAGCGATGTGAAACGTAACGGAACTAAACGGAATTTCAAACTTTCTACTATTTATTCTAGGAAATTCATTCGTATTGGACGGAAGGTAATTCATACGGGATGGAAAAGAGCAAACATGGCCATGTACAAAAGCTCTCACGTACCTGCGCAGGTTTTTCGGCGATCCGATGCTCGGTGACGGGGGACGTAGCTGGAAGATGGCGACGACTTCGACGTTCGGAGATGGCGGTCAACAATGGTGTTCGCCGGCGTGACCGTGCTGTGATTTGGCGCGCAGCGACGACGAAGGACCCGTGTGCGGTATGGCCGAATTACCGGTGCGGAGGGAGTGGCGGCTGGTTGGAAGCTTCCGATTCGTTCTGCTCGAGAGGGACACGGCGGATGCGGCTTGTACCCGGGAGGATCCTCCTCCGGTCAATAGGAAGGCACTAAAAGCCCAGCGACCCGGCTTCGCGTACTTAGATTCCAGCTATGACCGAGCGGGGAATAGTACGTTTCCTATTTTCCGAATTTGGATCGGGTTCGCGGCGTGCTATTGACGACACGCTTCAGCGAATCGCCTCTCGTACTCCGGTCCACGGGGATTGACGGACGGGACCTTACCTTCGGTTTTTGGCGACCGACGGGAGAACTTCGCTACGATAATTGACGAGCGACTTCACTCACGCCTCCGTTTAACTACCTACTGGAGGCGGGCCTTTACTGGGCACACGGGTCGCGTTGATCCAAACGGAAATGGCGGTACACTCCACCAGAAGTTCCCCGATTCGGCGATGACGGTTGCCGAACGAAATTCACAAAAACCAGCCGTACGAAAAAAGCGCTGGGCGCTACACGTCCAACAGGAACGACTATTAGATTTAAGTACTTTAACTTTAATTAGAATTGATTTACCTTTTTTCGTAGATAGTTCCGTAACTCAATTAAAATTCAGCAGAAACCGCGAAATCTCGGACCTCGGTCCACTAAACGTGAAAGAAAGACACCAAAAACGTTTAACATCACTTTTACATTAAGAAACTCACTCACTACTTTTACCCTTAATTTGCAAAAATAACGTGCACCGTAATAAACTTCAATTAACTTCAACTCAATCTTAAACTCAACTCAAACTCTCGAAAAACTTTCGAATAACTTGGACTTAACTCGCGCACTTCTGCTTTCCAGCCGTACTCGTAGCGAAATGACCGAGTTAGAATGTCGTTTGCGCCTCGAAACTGTGCCGCTTTTCAAAAGTCCCACTATTGAAATTGCTAACTATTATTCCAAATCGCGCCAACTATTTCGGCATGACGATTTTCATGCATGGCGACAAAAATGCAGTGCGACTGTAATCCGCCAAAAAGTATGTAAGCGCCATGCGCATCATGCTACAGTAGACGTTCGATAACTGCAACATGTTTACGTTTCACTTAGCGAACGAAAATCCGATAACTGCAACGCCTGACAGTGTCAACAAGCCATCAATTGACGTAAAATGAACGAACAATTCATTCGACTGTTCATTAGGGCTAACATGGCGCACGATTTTGACGTTTGGCGGTGCGATAACTGCAAATTTGTTGCACTTACCGGACTTGTAGTTAAAAAGCATTGCAGTTAAACCGTTTGCACCGACCGAACGTCTACTGTATAAAAGCGCTTAACACGAAAGCTTTAACACATACTATGACATACATGAGCATAAGTAACAGGCATGGACCGATTTTACAAACAAATGAAATATTTCAATATCGTTAACATAAATATAAAACAAAAATTTAAATAACTTTTAGTCTATTTATTTATTTTTCTTCTCGATTATAACTAAAAAACGCAAAACGTTACAACACAACTTTCTGAATGAAATTTGTTCTAGCCAGGATGTCTGTTCTCTGTGGTATCTCTTCATGAACTCCTGCAGGAGCTTCTATTTTCGTAGGGTAAAGGAATCCTTGAATGAACTACAGGGACGGATTCTTTAAAGGAATGCCCGAAGAAAATTCTGATTGATTTCCTGAGAAAATCGTTATGATGAATTTAAAGATGAAATTCCCGGCGTTTCTGGAGGACACCTGTTCTTGGAGGAACTCCTTGAAACATCTCTCAAGAAATTCCAGGAGAAATTCCTTGACAAAACTCTCAACGGAATTCCAGGGAACAAATCCTGATAAATTTCGCGGAGAAATCCGTGGACTAGTTTTAAAAAAGAAATCTCTAAAAGAATTCTTGGCAAAATCCGGGAAGACATTTCGAGAGAAATCCCTCAAAGAGTTCAGGAGGAATCTTTGAAGGAATTCCTTGAGGAATCACTCCAGAAATTTCAGGAGAAATCCCTAAAGAAATCCCAGTCAACACACGATCGCATATGATGTTGAATAGGATGCAAAAGTGGTGGCGATGTACGCACATTTTGCACGCGGTCACATGGAAGCATGTACGCATATGGCCTCCACTTTAGCATCCTATTCAACATCATATAAGACTTTGTGCTAGCTGGGATTTTTTGGGGAATTTCTGAAAAAATCCCTGAAGAAACCCTTAAAGAAGTTCCGAAATAAATCGCTCAAGGAATTTCATAAGAAATGTATCAAGAAATACCAGAATGAATTGCTCGAAGAATCCCTGATAAATTTCCAGAATAAATCTCCGATAGAATTTCTGAATGGATCCCCAGTGAATTTTCTGGGGGAGCTTCTGAAAGCTCTCCAGTAACCCTTGCCGAAACTTTTAAAAACCCCTGAAGAAATTCGTGAATGAACCCCCGAAGAAGCTCAAAAATATTTGCTGGATGAATCCCTGAAGAAATGTCTTTATTAATTTCTGACAAACCCTGGAGGAATCTGTGAAGAAATTCGTGTGGAAAATCCTGTGGAGCTCGTAGAGAAATCCTCGAAGGAGTTCCTGGAGGAATCTTTGAAAGAATTCATGGAAATATCTCTCCAGAAAGTTCAGGAGGCATGTCCAAAGAATTCCCTAGAGGAATCCCCGAAGAATCTCTGAAAGGCTTTGTCACCTGCTACAGAATAGCATGCGACAGATTTTAAATATGAATGCCGTAGAATGGATGATCCCAGATCAACCGGAATGTTGGGGTTCTCATTTCTGTAGTGCAAAACATTCACCAACAGAATCACCAAACCCATCATCGAAAGCCGAATGAAATATCTTGAAGGATTCCAGGAAAAATTCTGAATGATTCCAAAAAAGAAATTTCTGTGAACTTCCTTTTTAAATAATTGAAAAAAACTGCAGGGAAAATCCCTGAAGAAGTTCTTGGGAGAATCTGTCAAGAAATTTCAGAAAAATCCCTTGAGGAACTCCAAGACAAATTCTTGAAGAAATTTCCAGTAAAAACCCGTTAAGAAGTTTCTGGAGGAGTCCAGAAAAAAGAAGGAGTTCTTCAAGAAGTTCCTGTAAAAACATATGAAGGACTTTATATAGAGATCCCTGAAATAATTTTAAAACAACTCCCTGAAGGAGTTTCTAGAGGAATTCTTGAAGAAGAAATCCCTCGAAATATTCCAGGAAAAATCCCAGGAGAAATTTCTAGATGAATTCAAAAATCCCACTCCCGACAAAATGTGAGTGCTTTCTTTGAAAGGGAAGTAAGGTGTGGGTCTCGAAATGAATTAGCCCCGTGCATAAAATCTCGTTATTAACGACAAAAAAAAAAGCTTAGCTGAATCCTCGAATACTGCCTGAAATAATTTCTGGATAAATCTTTGAAGGAGTTGTTCGAGGAATCCCTGAAAGAGTTTAGTAAGAAATCCCTCAAGGATTTCCAGGAAAAATCCAACAACTAATACAAAGAAAAATCCCTGCAAGAATAGCTGGAGGAATCTCTGAAGCGTTCCTGAAATTCCTGAAAGAGTTCCAGGAGAAATCCCTGAAGGAATTTGAAACTTTTTTCATTAATGTGTATTGGAATTCGATAGTATGTTAAGAATTTTTGAACTCCTTTAAGGAATTTGAGAAGAAATCCCTACAGGAGTTTATGGAGAAGTTCTTGATGGAGTTCCTGGCGAAATATATCTAGCAATTTCTGGTAAATCCCTGGAGAAATCTCTGAAGGAGTTCCAGGAAAAATTCCACCAAAAAATATAGGCTGAATCCCTGTATGAATCCCTTAAAAGTTCCTGGAGAAATCTTTGAAGTGGTTCTTGGAAGGAGTTCCAGGACAAATCCCTGAAGGAATTTGAGAAGAAATTCTCGAAGGAGTTTCTAAAGAAATGTCTCAAGCAATTCTCACCTGTCTTACAAACATCTCGATCATATCTAAAATTGAATTTAATTGATCGAAAGACCTAAATCTTCACTACATCCACATCGTCGTCTTCGAAGCTTTCGAAGCAAAAGCTTCCGATGTTCCGAAAACGTTTTCCACAAAGCTCTGATCCACCGCACCGTTTCACTTGATATCTGCACTAAAAGCTTCCCTTCTGCACTTCGCGCCAACTCAACCACGTGCTCGTTTCAAATCACTCACTCGCGGTGAGCGAGTACCTCTCGCTCGGCTTTCGATTCGACGCCTTCACGCGCGCGATTCGGTGAGCATACGACGCCGCGTCGCGTCGTCGCCGTCGGCAGCCTCTCACGCATCGCAAACGACGCTGATAACCGCGTGCGGCAGTCTCGTGTCGCGTTCGTTCCACCGATTCGGCTGATCACTCACCTGCTCCCATCCGATGGCAATGCTTTGGCGCATTCGACCGGGCGCCCGCCTAATCAGTCGTAGCGCAACCGTCTCCTGGATATGCGAGCAGCGAGGTGTTAAATTCGTCGTTGAACACTGACAACGCGCGTTCGGTTTGATCCCTTCGGATTGGGAGTTCTAAAGAGTGCAATGGTGCACGGACGCGATCGATCGCCTCTGCAAGAGTGATCTTTTGATCGTTCTTTTGTGTTTGTTGTGTGGTGTGGCGGCCGCCGGTCTTCTCGCGATCGCGTCGTTTTTGTTTGTTTTTCACAATCTCAATGCCCTTTATCACGATCACGATCGCGATCGAGAAGATCGCGTCTTGGTGTTTTATCGTGCGTGAGAAGTCGGCGATGTGAATCAATGAACCGACTACGAACGTAGACTTCGACGGTGTGTAATCGACAAAAGAAGATCAACAAGTGCGCGAACCAAGAAGAAAGGTATGTCGGTTTTTGTTGTTCTTGGACGACGACGACGAGGACTGTTCGGTGGTTACAAAACAGGTTTTCCCTGGTGGTGATTCGCGTTTGCAGATTGCAATAAAACTTCGCATGCGAAGGAAGATCGTTGCCGCAGGGCGATCGAGTGCAGGTAGTGGTTGTTCCGCGCGGCGTAGTAGTGGTCCAGCGAGGACGCGCACTCAAGTGTTGCAGACACAGGGCGAATTGCATCACAGATCGAGTGCGATCGAATTCGGCTTGCTTTGGAGTGACCTTTGACATGACCTAATCGGGCGAAGCATTTTGTAGTCGTAGTTGCAGGCGTGAGTGACAGTTTCGGCCGCGGAGTGGCCGGTAATGGCGTGATCGCCGGTATATCGTCGATCGAGTCGTGTTAAGAGAAAAGTGCGATCAGCTGCAATTAGTGCCGGTTGGATTGAAAAACAAAACTCTTCGACGACGACGACGACGAGAGGTGTGTGTGGTGTGCGCTTTCAACAGGTGATCGTGTGCGGGTGTCGGCCGGCGAAGTCATCAACGGTCCAGTGAGGAAGGTCTTTTAAAAATTGAGATCAGTGCCGACATTTCGTCAATCCGAAGCCTTCGGCTTCGCTCGCTAGACAGTAGTAGAAAGGTGTATGGTAGTTGATATGAATTTTCATTTCCGTCGCTCGACGATGACGGTGAGGGGATGCCACCACCGGTGAATTGGCAATCAGGGAAAAAGAGAGCCGGCGAAATCTCCGATGCGGGGTGATCCCAGCGATTCGCGGTTTGATGATCAATTCAAGACGCTCGAAAGTGAGACTTCGGGTGATCACGCGTTCGCCGGGTGTATCAATATTGGCAAATGAAATTCGTTAACCTAGAAAACAAAAAGTTTGACAAATGATGCAGTGAGCCCAGCGAAACAAAAACCCAAATTAGTGTACGCCTTTGTTGAGGGAAGATCATCTCGTGAAGAGAATCGAAGAAAAAAGATCAAGAGTGTGGTGCAATTATCGGTCACTGACTGATACTTGTTTTTGTCCGGTGCGAGACGAGAATTCGACAAAAGTGATCAACAAAGGTGCATTTGTGTAATTGTGTGTGTGTGCGCGCGTGAGTGTTTTACCAAAGTGGATTAACCAACCTGACGACGACGAAGATCGTCGATCGAGATTTGCATCTGCTGAAATTCCAGCCAACTCAGCCAGAGACCATGGCTTCCTACAACGAGCTCGACTTCGAGTGGTCCATACTCTGTGGGAAGGACTGCAAGAACTGGAGTCATTCAGGTGAGTGTGGGAAGTTCTTAGCGTCCAAGTGGTTCATGACTTAATTTGGATTGTGGTTCTGGAGTCTAAACACATTTATTTGATCCTGCCCGGCAGATAAACGACGGTGACGGCTGCCTACGAGTATGACACGGCTTATGCATGGTATTCGAGGTAGTGAGGGGTGTAACTTGTGCCAACGTTTATTACTTTACTTCATAACCACTTATTACTTAATATTGAAAACGGTCTGCGGTGATCTAAATTGTCGTTGTTATAAATTTGCACGGCTATGAAGACGACAAGCAATTAGTAATTGATCGTTCGTTGCCGGCAAATTTTTAAAATAAAACATCCGCTCACTAAGTGGATCACAATGATCGATGAACGTGTCCGTGAGTTTATTGGAGCAACACAAATGATGAAGCTATTGATGAAAGCTTTGCTGTTAATGTATCATAATAACCTTTCACGAACATGGTTATTTTGATGATGTTCTTTCAAACCTTTTTATGTGAGTTTTAACAAAATTGTATCCACAAATGATAAAAAGAAAAGAAAATAGAGCTTTTAGGACGGGCTTGGTAGTCTAGTAGCTACCGTTTCTGATTCGCGAACGGTCCTGGGTTCAACACTTCACCTATTCCTTTTCTTTTACTTTGAAGCTATCAACTTATTTCGCTCTCTGCTCTGCATCTGATACACATATACCTATATTCTAATGTATAAATTCAACGTTAGAATCAGAAACGGGCAGAAAAAATGCTGTACTCATAACATCCAACAGCAGCGATCGTCTCTTCTTGAAACACACGATGAAACAGGAAGCTTTGACTGCATGAATTTTTGCTCTACGCTTCACATTCATATTCATATGGTTTGCTGCGCTTATGTTTGTAGCGCCGTTCTTAGTATGAATGTAAGATGACCGCCATTGGAACAAATTTGACGACGGTCGTTCAGCAGCGAGTGTTATAATTTCTGCGTTAGAGCGACAATATCGTGCGTTGGCCATAACTCAAAAACGAAAAAAGGGCCTTCCAAAAATTTCAGCGATTTTCCACGAGTTCGGGCATTGTTTTTTCGGCTTTTCTTTACGAATTTTCTCATCTGTGGAAAATTTTGTGGAAACCCTTTTCCAGTTCATACTTTTTTTTTGGATTTCTGGAAAATTTGCTTTCATTTTCTAAAAAAAACTTTGTTTCTATGATGCTTCGTTCTTGAGTTATGATTTTTCAAAGTAAGTAGTGTCAGTGGAAAACAAAAAATATCACTTGAAAATTCTTAGCTAATTCCTTGTTAAATTCTGTTTTGAAGCCTTTCATATTCCAGGTGAGATTTTTTCCATGATCCCGTAATCCCTTCCCGTAATCCGTCACAGTCAAAGATTTTTACAAATACGTTTTGGGTCTAATGGCAAGTATAAAACATTCTCTAATGTTTTCGTCGTAGGGCTGCATAGCTCAGTGAATCAAAATTCAACCATCGCGCAACAATAATGACAATGTCGCAACCTTGTATTTGTTGCGACAAACAAACCCATGCGACATAAGTTTGTCCCAACTTGAAAATAATGGGATTAACATCGTACACCACGAGTTTAGAGATTTTTAAGCCTTGCATTGCGATTTTCGAACGGTAACTTCGAGTCGGTAAACACTGCAACTCTGGTGAAGCTTTATCATCAAACCGTTTCGACTTTGGGTTAGCAATAATTGATAATTCACGAGTTAAAAAGTACGCAATAAATTCAGCTTCTGTTTTGTCTGCAACAAAAAATTTCGAGATCATGTCATTATCAGTTACCAGTAGGGATAAAGAGTAATCGTCGCACCTTCTTTGTTGCTTGTTTTGTGCCTCTGTTGTCTGACAATTTTCAAAATATTTTTTTTAATATATCCAAAATAAACGGAAAATTTATTTTGAAGTTTTTAGAATAATGTTTTTTTATTTCTTTGTAAACATTGCCTTAAATACCTATAATTATTTACTTTATGAATAACAAATATTCTATAAAGTTATATTAAATACAAACAACATCAAAAATTAAAAAAAAATACAAGAAGAAAACTTTTTGAGTGACTTAATTTTAAAGTCTTTCTCAAAGAGGAACAAAATAGGTAGCTACAAGTTTTCAACATTTTTTTTAAATGAGCTTAATGTTTGTGGGAGTGTGGGTTTGATTCCCGCTTCAGTCGGTGAAAATTTTTCGTCAAACGCAAAATTCTCCACTGGGTGTTTCGTGTGATCATTGGGTGCTTCGATGATCATCGCCTAATGTAAGTGATTGCTCAGTCTGTTCAATTTCTCGTTGAAGACGGTGGTTTTTAAAATGTTTTTTTTATGTTAACAATCTTAACTTAACCTAACTTAACTTGAGATAAAGTTTTTTTTGTAGATTTTTGTTGAGATAAGATTATATTTCTCAGTATATTACAAAAACAAGAATTGCAGCAACTTTTCAAAAATGTATAAAGTATAGTCGAAACTTAATTATATTACACTGAGATTAAGACTTCAATAAGGCTGACACAAATTTCGATTTTCTCTAATGTCACTCCCCCCCCTCGGAAAATTTTGGCCGGAATTCAACATTTTGAGGGGGGAAACAAATAAATTTTACAAAAATTTAAAAATTTTGAACTGAAATTAGAGTTGTCGAGAAAATTTCTTAACAAATCCGATGATTTTTACAATTTCGCCTAATTGTTTGGGTAACTGTTCAACATATACAATTATTATTTATCATCCACCCCCTTGACGAGTCAACGAGCAAAGTGACAAAAGAAGAAAATGAGATTTGTTCCGGCCTAACCTATAGAAACATCTTAAATTTTAAAGGAAGCTAAAAAAAATGTTTTAGATAAACCTGCAAATCTTCACATGTATTTTGAAACTTCAAAGAAGTTTACAAAATTTTATATGAAACTTCGAGAAATCCACACAGAACTTCAATGAAAACTCTGACTGAAACACCAACATTTGCATGGTCTACACTTCATTTTAAACCTCCGGATTATTCCTCGATGAAAAAAATAAGTAATTAGAAGTTGTGATAATTTAAAACAAATTAGTCGATGAGTCAATACCATGTTTTTTTTTTCCTTGAAGAAGTCACGTTCAACTAAAAACAATGTATAATAATATAAAATGTAAAGAACTGTTGTTGAAGAAAATCTCATTAATAATGCGACATAATCTATTTCGTTTGTAAATCTTTGTTTCTTATTATTATGTCAATGTTGTCCACGTGGACATTTGACGAACCCCCACCCCCCTCTCCGTGGACAAGCGTGGACTTTTCTCGAACCCCCTCCCCCCTCCAAGTTGTCCACGTGGTATATGGACGGCCCCAGATGGTTATTGCCCAACGACACTCACAATGACCCTCACTTCAAATGACAAACGTCGTTCAGCAAAGCAGAATCGAACCACGGCAAAGTAACTTAAGCTTACTCTCGTTCCAGCCTGTAGCCTACACCAGCAGCGGTCGATTCTTGAAACACACGATAAAACACGAGACTCTGACTGCATGAATTTTTGTTCTGCGTCTTACTTTCATATTCATATTTGTACTGGAGGAACAAGACGAGCGCTCACTAACAGACATTTCCGGCAAGCCCACGACTCCGAGAAAAGGCTGTTAGGTGGGCGCGGATGAATCTGGGAGCTAAACTCCCCACAAGGATTCCGAAAATAATTCCATCAGAGATTCTTTCTGGACCTCTTAAAATGCCTTCCAGAATTTCTTGAAAGGTTCCTTCCTTTCACGAAAGT
This sequence comes from Aedes albopictus, assembly GCF_035046485.1. Taxonomy (NCBI): domain Eukaryota; kingdom Metazoa; phylum Arthropoda; class Insecta; order Diptera; family Culicidae; genus Aedes; species Aedes albopictus. The sequence goes on from NC_085136.1 coordinate 45,742,162, forward strand.
TTTCTTAGTATTCCTCATTTAAGTCATCTCAGAGCCAGATTACTTTTCTCAAAAACTTCAGCAATTCTTTCCGCAATTCCATCTTGCGAACTTTCCAGGATTCCTGAATGCTGACTGATTTTGCCTAAAGTTTCTCGCAGAGATCTTGCAGGATTTTTTTTTCTCGTAGTAATAGTCCCTCGCGTTATTTCTCCTTTAGTTCCTCAAGCGTTTCTCCAAGAAATTTCCATAGGATTTTATCTAGGACTTTTACAGGGGTTTCTCCCAGAATGTTTCTTAGAATTGTCGTGGGATTGGAGTTTCTTTCGGGATCCCTTTTGAATTATTTTCGGCAATTCTTAAAAGTTCCGGGAACTTTTCCCAGAATCTCGACAGGAATTATTCCGAGGATCTCCACTAAAGTTCCTCCCAGAGCTCTTCAGGAGTTTTTCGTGGGTTTTTTGGCGACCGTTCATCCTGGAATTTCTTCCAGAGGTCTTTTGTGTAACTGTTCCTAGGATCCCTCATGGGATTACTTCCGAGTTTCTCCTGCAATTTCTTCAAAAATAAATCTTCGTGAGCTTTTGTCTAGAATTTCTCCTGGGCTATTTCCCAAAGATTCTCGTGGGATTTCTCTTGAAGTTTTATTTGAGATTTCATTCGGGGTGTCTCCTGGAATTTATCTCAGAAGATTCCTTCCAGTATTGCTCCCGGGATCAGAGTTTTTCAGAGCTAATCCTAGATTTTCTCTGAAGGTTTCTCCCGGGTTTCATACAGCGTTCCTTTAGGAATTTCTACAGGAATTATTGTTAATAGTTCTGTTGTAGTTCTTCTCGCGATTTTATTCTTCGGTTTTTACAGGCTAATCCTCTTAGTTGTTTCCGAGACTTCTTGCTGTGATGATCCTAAGATTTTTTTGCGTTCCAAAAAGTTTAAGGGGCATTTCAGAGCGATTCAGGACCTCCAACGTCGTACATGAAACCCCCTGAGGCTCTAAAATACACCTGAAATCCTCTTAATCTTCCCATATCCTCCTGCAATTCCTGAATCTCCCGAATCCACCTAAGACTCCCTGAACCACTGACACTCCACTTAAACAACCTGAAATGCCCCTGAACCTCCCTTGAAACGCAGAGAACATACATCCAAGCTAGAACATGTTTCCACTCGGAAGCTGTGTAAACAGTCGAAATTTTTGAGCATTGACTACACAAGAGTCGCCATACTACAAATTGAGACAATCAGAGGTGAGTATACATATCTAGATTAATTTCTTCTTTACCTCTGAAAACAGTGTTTCCATTTCAAATGACAGATGAATTCCTTACACAGTTTTGAAACTTGACTTGGATGTGTGTTCTCTGAGCTTTAAATGCCCTTAAATCTCTACAAACCCCGTGAAATCCTCTGGAGCATTTTATGACGTCCCTAAGATGTACTGAATTCCCCTTGAGCCCCCTTGAGATCTCCTGACACATCCATGGACCCCTGCGAATACCCATGACCCCTCTGATTCCTTTTGAGTCCCCCTGAGAACACCTAAGACCCCCTGAGACCTCGTAAAACGCCGTGAATCCTTCTGAGACCCCTGAAAATCCCTGCGACTAGCTCTGATACCCTCGATACCCTCCGAAACTTCCTCCTGGATTTTTTTGAGACCCTTTCAAACATTCCTGAAAATCTCTGATACCCTCTCAACACTCCTGAAATTCCCTTTTGTTTGAGGGCGTAACTGAAACAGTGAAATTTCTTAAATACACGTGAAACCCGTTAAACCCATTAACTCCAAGAAAATATCCTAGAAGTTCCTTTGAAAGTCTTCGGGAACACCCTGAGGACCCCCTAAAAGCTTAACCCTTTTTAAACGTTCCGAAACCCCCTGAAATCCACTGAAATCTTCCCGAAACCCATGAAAAAGCCTCTCTGGCATTTGCATAAGGATTGCTCTTCTGGGTGGCTTTTCATATATACGTGTTGTAATTTTAGATTTTTAATTTTGTATAATTCACTGTACACTGGTATCGACTGCTTCAATAGCAGTCTGGCGAGAAACTCTTAGATATACTAGAAAAAGAAGTGCTACAGAAGGATCGCAAAAATCCCTGGAGTGACTGTCGGAAAGTTTTCCCGGAAAAGCACAAATGGAAATCTCCGAAGGAATTTTAGGAGGGTGTTGACAGAGTTTCCGGAAAAAAAAATCCCGAGTCACTCTGGAAGATATCCTGAGAAGTGCTTTTACAGAAACTCCACTAAAAACTCCTGCAGAAACTCTGGAAGGAACTCTGATACAAACCACATCAACAACTCTCAGAAATCCCGGGAAGAACGCCAAAAAATCGCGGAAAGAACTTTAGGAGCAAATCGAAAAAAAAACTGGAAGGAGTCTCGGCAGAAACTCCTGAACAAATGCAGAAAGAAACACAATTAAACTTTTAGGAATTCACGAAAAACTGCGGGAGAAATCGCAGGCAGAATTCAGTAAGAAACTGCGTAAGGATTCAAAGAAGGAATTGCGATAGAAATCCCTTAAAGAAAACACGGAAGAACCCCCGAATAGAAGTTCGGAAGATATCCACAGAGTTACGAAACGAATTATAAATCGAATCACTGAAAGAGTTCTTGAGATCACAAGTTTTCTCCGGAGTTTACTAGTATCCACAGAATTAGTCAAAATTATTACGATACCACCCGTTGTAATACAAAATTGTTTATATTACAACCTGTTTATATTATCTCCTGGGCGCCCATTAAAAACACCACCCCTGGTGAAGACTGGCGCTTGAGTCTAGCTATTTAGCACTGTAGTTGGAAGAAAATTCCAATGCAGAACCCGTAACTTCCGGGAAGGTAAGCCCAGCTCCCTGGATTAGTGTGTTAAAGTGTCAGGCCCTGCGAGCCAGCCGTAAAAAAGATTGTGAATATTACACAACTCACTATAACAATCCGTTTCCGACATTCTGAACAAACTGCAGTTGAATCACTTGGCATGATACGGGAACTCGCAATACAGGCGACTGGCTCCGCCAAAGCACCACTCCTCAATGAGGCTCCCTGTCTCGTCATGATGATTGCTGTCACCGATGCTTACTGGGGGAAGGACAGGCAAGGGGAATATCACTAATCATAATTCACACCCCACAAAGACTAGCATCGATAAATCAACAAGAGCAGAATGCGAACCGATACCAATGGCGACGAGCACAGCGAACAAAAAGGACTTGCGATTGCAAGCTCGGTGCGTCGAACTGCAGATCTCTCAACTTCATCGGGAGCACCCGCATACTCGCCGATATACTGAAAGACCGCGGATTTGGAATCGTAGCGCTGCAGGAGGTGTGTTGGACAGGATGTATGGTGCGAACGTTTAGAGGTAATCATACCATCTACCAGAGTTGCGGCAACACACGTGAGCTGGGAACAGCTTTTATAGTTATGGGCGATATACAGAGGCGCGTGATCGGTTGGTAGCCGATCGACGAAAGAATGTGCAGGTTGAGGATCAAGGGCCGATTCTTCAAACTCAGCATAATAAACGTGCACAGTCCTCACCCCGGAAGCACTGATGATGACAAAGACGCATTTCACGCGCAGCTCGAACGCGAGTACGACCGCTGCCCAAACCACGACGTCAAGATCATGATAGGAAACCTAAACGTTCAGGTAGACCAGGAGGAGGAATTCAGACCGACGATTGGAAAGTTCAGCTCCCACCAGTTGACGAACGAAAACGGCCTACGCGTCATCGGTTTAGCCGCCTCCAAAAACATGGCCATTCGTAGCACCTTCATCCAGCACAGCCTCCCGTATCGTCACACCTGGAGATCACCACAACAAACGGAATCGCAAATCGACCACGTTCTGATTGATGGACGGCACTTCTCCGACATTATCGACGTCAGGACCAATCGTGGCGCTAATATCGACTCTGATCACTACCTGGTGATGGTTAAACTGCGCCCAAAACTCTCCGCTATTAACAATGTACGATACCGGCGGCCGCCCCGGTACGATCTAGAGCAACTGAAGCAACCGGATGTCGCCACCGCATACGCGCAGAATCTCGAGGAAGCGTTGCCGGACGAGGGTGTGCTCGATGAGGCCCCTCTAGAGGACTGCTGGAGTACAGTCGAAGCAGCCATCAACAACGCAGCCGAGAGAAACGATTGGTTCGAAGAGGAGTGCAGAGCGGTTCTGGAGGAGAAGGACGCAGCGCGGGCGGTAATTCAGCATGGAACCCGACAGAATGTGGAGCGATACAGACACGTGGTAAACGTTGTAAACGAACTATAACCTTCATTAAAAGTTAAAGTTTTTCCTCAAGTGGAACAATGCGAGGATTTACGGAGAAGAAGCGAAAATCGATTGTGACCAGGCACTGCAATGAAAAATGATCATCGCTAAGAAAATTAGCAAAAATTGAATGTGTTTGGGTTTTTGTTGTCCCAAATGCTATCAAACGATTCGGTATGCATAACACACTGAAAGACTTACCCGGACGCGGCAAAAAACAGGCGTATCCTAGTCAAATTTGGACAGCAAAATTTGCAAAATCGTTGAAGGAAAATAGGAGGTGTCCATTAGAGATTACGCAAAAAAGTGTGAAACGACTGTTGGTATGGTTCAACGCGCCAAGGAGCGTAATTCCCCGAAGACCTACCCAAAACAGAAATGTCCAAAACGCATTAAAATTCTGGCGGATTATGTGAAAACTCGAGCATGAAAACTGTACGACGATGTTTTGAGCAAAAATTGCATGTACATAATCATGGATGATGAAACGTATGTCAAATTGGACGAAGCATGGCACGGATGTGACGAATTAGGAGAAATCGATTTTTTGCGAAATAATTGGGAAAATGTGTTGGTTTGGCAAGTAATTTGTCAAAGTGGTATGAAATCGTCACCTTTCTTCACCGTCCCAGGTATGAACGTCGAAATATAGGTACCGGAAGGAATGTCTCCAGAAACATATTCTGCCACTCATCTGAAAGCACAAAGGTCCTACATGACTTTGGCCGGATTTGGCATCTTGCCACTACGCGCGTGACAACTTTGACAGGTATGAAGAAAATAATGTTCAATTTGTGGAAAAGGCAATGAATCCTCTAAATTGCCCGCAAATAAGGCCCGTTGAGAAATAGTTAACTTTGATGAAAGGGAAACTACGGAAAAAGGATAGAGGAGCAGAGGACGTCACAAAATTCAAGAAAAACTGGGTCAACGTAAGCAAAACCATCGTCGGAACGATTATCCAAAACCTTCTGAAGAACGCCAAGAAGAAAGTGCGAGAGGTGGCAAGATCCACGAAAAATTAAATATTCAATCATGTCATGGGCTTTTCTGATGGTCAATAAACAATGTAGGGGAACTTACGTATTTTCGGCCGTTTTGTTCTCTTCGTCATGGGGGGTTTTTTGAAACCTGTAGGTCTCAGAGTTGGCCTCATATCCTTTCCAACCAAGTTGAGTTATATGCCCAAATTTCAGGCAATTCGGCCCACAAAAACCCCCCATGACGAAGAGAACAAACCTGCCGATAATACCCTTCGTCACCCTAATTGAATTTAATTTACAAAATAAATAATACATTTTTAAATACAGCAATTTTTAGGTGTACTCATAAATTACGATACAGTCCTTAAGTTCTACCAGTAGCTCAACGCATCCTACAAAGGCTTCGTGCCCCAAGCCGAAATCTGCAGGGATAATGACGGGAGCCTTCTGAAGGACAAACGTGAGGTGATCGAAAAGTGGAAGCAGCACTTTGACGAGCACCTGAATGGCGAAGAGAATGTAGGTACGGGAGATCGCGGCAGCGGAGGAAATGGTATGTTGGTGCAGCAGAGGACGGGAACGAACTAACTCCCACGCTGAGGGAAGTTAAGAATGCAAACCACCAACTCAAAAACAACAACGCGGCTGGTAAGGACGGTATCGCAGCAGAACTCATCAAGTTGGGTCCAGAAAAGTTGGTCATCTGTCATAATCTGTCCCATCCACAAAACCGGCGACAAGTTAATGTGTGAGCGCTTTCGAGTGATCACCATTTTGAATGCCGTCTACAAAGTGCTATCAGATCTTCATCCGTCGTCTTTCATCTAAAGTACATCATTTAATGAGTTCATTGGAAGTTATCAAGCCGGCTTCATCGACGGCCGGTTGACAACGGACCAGATCTTCACCGTGCGGCAAATTCACCAGAAATGCCGTGAATACCTGGTCCCAACCAGGTGAGCACGAAGTCAAGGCTGTGCTCGAGATGAAGCTACTTGGCATCCTAATTAATAATAAGTTAATAATAAGTTAAACTTTATCAAACAAGACAAGCAAGTGAAGGAGAAACTCAATACTTATGGAGATAAACATCCTTCGGGCGCTGAGTGGACGCTTCTTTGAAGCTCATCGTGGCACTTTGACTAAAGTAGCTAGGGCAATGTGTGTCCCAAGCATACTAATCCGAACCGTGGAGCAGAGGTAGCACTGTGGTGCTAAACACTCTAGAACCTTAATAGAATGAGATTTTCAGAATCTGGTCAGGCGATTTCAAAACTTCACCAGTAGCGTCTCTACTGACGGAGTGTGGAAGGCTACCACTGATTGGTACATCTGGCAGCGGAGGACCTGGCTACTAAGGCGCGGGTCCTGGAAAGGGACCACCTATCAGGTGGAATGCAGGTAATCCTGTCTTCCTCGAGTCAGTGGCACGATCTTGCGTCGACGAACCACCCTTCGTTAGCCTCTAAGCCTCGTCTACGACAACGGGCATGGGACGCAGATGTCCCTGAAATCGACTGGCGCGTGAAGGAAACATACGGTGTCCACCTTGAAGTAGCTCAGACTATCTACAGGAAGGTTACAGCTTCGCGAAACTTCTCGTACGGACACCCGCTAACGCCAACACCAGCAAATTAGGGGCGTTATGCTCCGCACTGTAGTAGACTGAGTAGGCTATGATTTAGGATCAACGTAAATAAACGTCACTTGTATACTGTATTCTGAAACAACAAGCGGTGTTTTACTAAACACTACACGCACGAGGTAACGTCGGGTCATCTCTGTGACGTAACTTGCTCGTTCAGACGGACCTCGAAGGAAACGTGCAATACAGCTTGGCATCCCAACCGGGATGCGTTCCTCCGCTGGATTAAGAATGACATACAAGAGTGTTAAGATGTGCCAAGTTCCCGAGTTCAGAACGTTCTGACTCAGTTGAGAATTGGGGGTTACGTACAAAAGGCTGAAATAATAAAAGGCTGAATTACAAAAGGCTGAATAAAGAAAAGCTGAAAATATCAAAAGGGTGAAATAATGATTCGACTAGTTCTCAAACGACGAGCTTATAAGCAGTCATGCTGAAGACCAGCCCAACACTAACATCACAGACAAACAGACATAACTCTCTTATTATTCATATCGTACACTGATATAACGGTCTTTTTTTTTTTTTTTAATTTTCTAGTTGGCCGACCAGCCCTGGCACTTGTATTGGTTAGCTTGAGCTTGACATTTGACGCATACTACCGCTCATTAGTTAATGGTTGGCCAAACTATTTTTTTTTTGTCATTAGGCGAACATGCTTCCGTTACTATGTTTTACAACGGGAAGCGCTAGGACTGTTTGTCCGCGCTAACAATCCCTTGCTATACATTAGTGATCGCCTACATCAATATATTCTTGTTTAACGACGTAGGTTGAACTTGCTCGAAGTTGCTGCATCCCGCTCTTACCCGTTTGATGACAAATGGGTAAAAGCGAGATGCAGCAACTTCGAGCAAGTTCAACCTGCGTCGTTGAACAGGACTTATGATAGTATTTCTCCAAAGAATAGCATATGTTTAAAAGGAAGAAAAATCTGATGACATTGTTGGCAGCTGTCATGGCAACCAACCTCAACAGTACTTCAAATGTACTTCAAAGCTTGTCTGGGAATGCATTCTTTCTCTGCGCAGGCTGTGCCAAGGGAATTCAGTAAACTTATACTGGGTTCCAGGTCACTGTGGCATTGAAGGGAATGAAATGGCAGACGAACTTGCTAAAGCTGGTTCCAATTTACTGTGGTATATCAAACTGTACAATAAAAATGGACCTGAAATGCTGCGCTGAGCAGAGGGTGATATCCAATTGGATGGATGTTAAAAATTGCAATCAGTCAAAACGATTTATAACACCAAATGCTTATAAAACCAGAGAGCTCTCTTAGAGCTCAACAAGAGAGCTCTATGTACATACACTGGCCTAGTAACTGGACACTGCCCGAACAGGTAGCACTTGATAAATATTGGCCATATTCAGAGTGATATCTGTCGTTTCTGTAATACGGAACATGAAACCTCGGAACATCTGCTTTGCAGTTGTGGTGTTTTATACACGCGCAGGCAAAGATTTCTAAATAGTGGTTGCTTGCAACCCAGTGAGATCTGGTCTGCAAAACTTGGGAAGGTCTTGGAGTTTATCAATTCCATTGCACCTGACTGGGAGACGACGCGTCGTGACAGTAGCTGATTACTTGTCACATGGTAATTAGCTGGCTAAATACGAATATCAAAACGGGACATGCCACAAAAGTTCAGCCTATTGGACGCAGTGGATTAATTTCCCCAACAGGGGAGGAAAAATAATCTCAACAGCATGACTCTAAAGAATAGCTTATTTTCAAAGAAGGAAAAATCTCCGATTGAAATATCGTCAATCATTTTTTATGTTTGTTAGTATGCATGATGCACTGCCTAACTAGACTGGCCCAAACACAAAAATGTCGAAAACTTCCATGGGGCACCCTCTAGAATCGTGCCTTTAGATGAGAAGAACAATCTGTGAAATATTCAGCTCAATCGGTTGAAAATTGAGCTGGCGCAAACGAGTTGAAGGTTTGTATGGGATGTTCAGTCCAAATATATGGGAAATTGGATGACCCCTAGTCCCTCATTCAGCACGCCGGTTTGGCGAGTTCGATTTGGCTCAGAATTGAATACCCTAAAGAACAACTTTGTGGAAGACTATATCATGATAAAACTTAATTTAGTTGCGGTTTCGGCCAACGAAAGCAGGATGAGAACATCTTCCCCCGTTTACTCTCGGTTGTTATATGCAGCTTTTTACAGAACTTAGCTAAAAAATCTAGAAAAAAAAATATTAAGTAAAGTAATCCTTGATGTCATCGACCAAAAGTTTGGGGTCACTTTCGTAAAACATGGAAAAGTGATTTGGTGATATCTTAGCTCATCTATAGCTCAATTTAAATTATTTTTGGCTCATTTCAAAGATAATTAACTAAATTTACGTTTGATGTCTTCAACTTAACGTATTTAACGATTTTTGTATATAAAAATGTTATGTAAAGTTAACACATTTTACCACGCTTTAAAAAATGAGGCAACTTTACGTGAAGTTTTAGTATGTAAATTTCAACAAATATGTGTGGTTCAATGTCTATGCAGTAAGTATCATTCATTTTGTTTCAAATAAGCCAAGAAGAATCAAAATTGAAGGAAAGATGACAAAGATATCAACAAATCACTTTTCCATGTTTTACGATAGTGACCCCAAACTTTTGGCCGATGACATCAAGGATTAATTAACTTAATAACTTTTTTTTCTAGATTTTTTAGCTAAGTTCTGTAAAAAGCAATTGAAAGCTAATAGAAAATGGGTCATATTACCGCTCTCATCTTAAAATTTGGTCGACCCAACTTCCAGCGACACTGCCGTAAGTTTATATTCATTTTTTAGAAAATTTGGCAACTTTGGGTCAAGTTAACATACCAATTTTTTTGAAAAAGTTTCTTTTAAATCATGTTCAAAGTTTCTTTGACTTATTATCTTTTGAATGAAACCTAGGGTTTTGAAATCGGACGCAAATTGGCGGAGATATGGGCCTAAAAAAATGGCATGTTTTTGAGGGGGTGACCCCAAACTTTTGAACGGGAGTGTATATGTAGCCGATGTGGTGAGCGAACGGGTAGTCATGCTGAGAGTGACCGGTTCGAGTCTCGCTCGGACCAGGAACTTTTTGTAATGGAAAATTCCTTGACTACCGCGGGCATATAGTATCATCTTGCCTGTCACACGATATACAAATGCAAAGTGGTCATTGGCAGAGAAAGGCTTTCAATTAATAACTGTAGAAATGCGTAGAAGCTGAGAAACAGGCTTTGTCCCAGATGTGACGTTACACCATAAAAATGAAGAAGTAGTTCCACCGACGAACCGACGTGACAGCTAGAACAAACAAATTCAAATTTGTTGTCCGCGACGGATCTATGACAAAAGGTCGAAGGTCAAAAGGTCGAAGATCATAAGGTCGAAAGTCGAAAGGTCGAAAGGACAAAAGGTCGAAGGGTCAAAAGGTCGAAAGGTCGAAATAAAAAAAATAACTAGGACAAAAGGTCTAAAAGTCGAAATGACAAGCGGTCAAAAGGTCGAAAGGTCGAAATAACAAAAAAATAACTAGGACAAAAGGTCAAAATAAAAAAAATAACAAGGCCAAATGTCGAGAGGAAGAAGGTTGGAAGGTCAAAGGCTCGGAGGCTGTAGTTAGTAATAAAACTGAAAGGCCAGGATTCGTGAGGTACGAAAAGCGGGTTTCAAATTTATTCAAGTACCTGCAGCGCGATGATTTACGCCATAAATATTTTTCGCATTGCGTCACTCATAATCAATATGAGTTTTTTGGATGGAATAAAAAGAAATGGTCAAAACGAATATAAAAATTACGTATAAAGTACCAAAAATGCAATGTCTAATAAGTACATTGAAGTAGAGGTTATTAAAAAAAATAAAACGTAACGTTGGTCTTCACATCTTTTGATATTTAAGTAGATCTTTGTAGGAGATCTCTTTGGACATATTTAAAATCAAATTTAAAATAATCGCTGTGATAGTATAACTAGAAAGAACGACCTATTTTGAAAAGAAGGAAAAATATTATACACAATTATATTTTTAGTAAGAATGCCAAAAAATATTAAAAAGCATTACTAGAAAGAACAGCCTATGTTCAAAAGAAGGTAAAATTATATGGGCAAAGATAATGGTAGTCACGCCAATAGCTGTAAATATGTTACTACAAAAAAATAAATAAAAAAAACAACATAAAAACATGATTTATGGTTATTTTGATCTTCTGTATCAACGTCATTGTTCATCTTCATCCGTTTTTCAATTCGACCTTTCGAGCTTTTGTCCTAGTTTATTTTTTTCAATTTCGACCTTTCGATCTTTTGACCCTTCGACCTTTCGTCCTTTCGACCTTTTGTCCTAGGTATTTTTTTTATTTCGACCTTTCGACCTTTTGACCCTTAGACCTTTTGACCCTTCGACCTTTTTTTTCTACAATCGTCACGTCGGTTCGTCGGTGGTAGTTCTATAATTCCTTTCCTGCATTTTCGCAAATTCAGCCTTCAGTGCATTCAGCCTTTTGAAATTCAGCCTTATGTTAGCATCCCAGAATTGAAGACACTCGGCTCACTCATGGGTCAAGATTCTGTGGAGCTACGACCTATTGTCAAGGATGCGGATTAGGCTGCGGTTTATTTTTCAAAAGTTGTTGAAACCTGGAATTCGTAAGCTCTTTTGGATTCAAATGACACAAAAAGAGAAACCTCTGAGTTTAAGCCAAAAATATTGAGATTTAGAGGCCGCGCAATCGCTTCAAAGCCGAATTTTTGAGTAATTAAAAGGTGTTTTCACTTCAAGTGCTATAACTTTCTCAATTTTCAACCGATTTACAATCTTTTTTTATGAATTTCTCACAAATTAAATTTCGAATAAACTCGTAGTACATCATTTTTTTCCAAAGTCACGCAAAATATGAGTTTTTGAAGATTTAATTCATTTTTTTCTTCTTTTTACAAAAATTTTAACTTTAGAGTCCTATAACTTTTTAACTGTTTGTTCAATTTGAAATTTTTTAGCTTGCTTTTGTAGATATTTTTGTTGCAATGCACTGAAATAAATTCTCATTTGGTTTTCATCTCCTACTCGGGTCGATCTCAATCTTCTCCGAAGACACCGGGACCGGGCCGTGACTCCGTGTAAGGTGTCAAGTTTTATCGTTTGGCGATGAAAGAAGATGCTTTCAGAGGTCTGCCATGGGGTCTCGCATTGTACCGATCATTCCCCGCAACGGTAATTGGAGCTAATTTGTCTTTCGGGAAGCGCGTGTGTGTGAGCCAAATGACACTCGCTTAAGCCACATTGCTAGTGGAGCGCGAACACGATCCGAGATGGGCTGATAAACCGGCGAACTTGGCCGCGTGGCGAATGCCGGCGAGAGAAAAGTTTGACAAATTATGACTATTTGTTTGGGAATTATTTCTTCACGCTTTCAGGCTTGTCGTTCATCAATGACGTTTTGCACAATGCGGCGGGCGGGTGGAGACGCAGACGAGCGCGAACGGTTGAAGGTGAAAATAAATGGAATTGTCAATCGAGCGAGCGACGACTACTAGGTAGCAACGGCTTTTCTCTTTGCGTTCGTCGGTGAAAATTTACTCGTCTCGATTGGGTTTGCGAAGCCGCGTTCGAACTGAGCCGCGTGAAGGTACCGGTGCGGAACTATTAGGTCAAACGATCGCGATGCGATCTCCGATCGCAAAGATCGCGATATTTAGATGTGTTTTCGACAATCCTTAGAGTTCTTATGGGCTTCAGCAAGATCTTAGGTAGCTGTGGAATGACATCATTTTATAAGTTCGAATTCACTAATAATCCATTAGCTCATAAAAACTAGATTTATCTTTGTCGTCGAAGCAATCAAGCCGATCTACCTCAACCTCAACACCGTGAGATGACCTTCAATCCGATCGTCAAGATTTCAAGATCTGTGCTAGTGCTAGCACATATACCAACAAAAGCTGACATTTGTCCACGGAGGACCGTCTCATCATATCGAATAATCTATGTATCATCGGTAGCAAACGAAAAAAAACGTGACTCGAAAGGTTGTGTACCCACGACGAAGCGTGTGGATTGTGGAATTTTCGATCGACATCACATTTAATGAGCCTTTTGCTCGCGTCAACAAAGTTCGGGGGCATTGTTTAAAATATGCATTCAGTTACGCTGGTCAGGAAAGTGAAACGAGCGGGAAAATGGGTTTTCTCATACTCGCGTATACATCGTTCAATCATTTGTGGAAAAGGTTAATAATTGCAGGTGCAGATGCTACTGTTGTTGCAGTTACAAGATCTGATGTAAAACGAAATAATGATCGGATTCAATTTAACAACTCTGTAAGACCTTCTCAACCTGATCCAGTGTTAATCTTACGCCTGTTTGGCTGTTGTCGCCTATTTTAAACTTCTTTCTGGATAGACTTTCGTCGTTATCTTTTAACAAATCTCCGAAGGCCTCCTATCACCCGGATACCACCATTGTTTTGTCTGTCAACAAATTGCCCTCCCGTTTTTCTTTCACATGACGGACATTGGCGCAGTTTTGTGACGCACACCATTGATAACTGCATAAAACCATCGCATGTCGTTCCGATCCGTGTTTTCGTTTTTTTTTTCGTAGGTAGGGAATCACGCTACTTGGGCGGTGGCTTCTATATTCGTCTGTTTTCCACTATAACTCAGTCAATTTTGAATCAATTGACACAACTTTTGGAATGTGGTGAGATAGATATAGTATCTACCCGTGTACAACATTTCAAGTCAATTGGTTCAAAATTGACTGAGTTATAGTGGAAAACAGACGAATATAGAAGCCACCGCCCAAGTGGCGCGATACCCTACCAGTCACAAACACTCGGCTCTTGGCGGTGTTCTTCTTGACGCTAGACCAATAAGGATTTCCTTAGGAAACTCAAGAGTTCAGTGACCGCTGCGTTTCAATATCCGGCGGTTCTCGGTAGAAGATTTGGCAAATGAGTTGCAATTGAAGCAGGATGCGCGGATTAGGGGAATTAACACAGACAACAATCTCAATTATTATCTGTGGGAATCTATCCATGTAGCAGTGAGCAAAGCAACGCGAGAAGTGACAGATGTTCCTCAAAGATGAGAAGCGCTAGAAGATGATGGTTGAGATTTTAGAAGAATGTTGCCAGGCGTTGACTCGTACCTGGAAGAATCGTGAGCGGTAAAACGAGAGTAACCTAGGAAAGAACTCACCGCATAAAGAAGAAGCAGTATTGTCGAAAAAGTCATAAAATCATGAAATATGCTGTTTCATGATATCATGACTACAAATTATAATGTCATGACAAAAACGACGAATATCATAAATATGTTTTACAATCTTCACTAAAAAAAACTCATGGTTGCCAATGACGTTACGACTAATCTTTTCTGTTTACCTTTACGCAACATTATGACGCTGAGCCATAGAATTATGTCTCTGAGTCATAAAACCATAAAATAGCGGCATGAAGCAATGCAATAGCAGTAGAAGAGAGAGTGTCATTACTGAGGAACAACACACTTAGAACAAAATGACATGCAAAAATTTTACGAAACTGTCATTGGCGCTCGGCAAAAAACATCGCCGCCTCCAATTGTGTGCAATAACCGTGAAGATAACTTACTGAAAGATTCATTTTTATTTCATTTATGAAGTATTACATCGTTATTACCATAAAACAGAATCAACCATTCCTCGTCACAACACTCGGTTCGTGGCTGCAGTCCTCCATCCTCGGCCGCTTCCCACTTTCGCCAGATCGTTCTGTACCTGGTCCTCCCATCTTGCACGCTGCCCTCCAGGTCTTCATGTACCATCCGGATCTCTTACGAAACCCAGGTTGGCAGGGTTGTTTTCCGGCAATCTCACAACATGCTGTGCCCATCGTATCCTTCCAGCTTTTGCGACCTTTCGGTCTGCTTGTGGAGCGTTTATTACGCCAGATTTTCACTGATGATTCGCATAAAACGCTTAATTAAATCGGAAAAGTGGACACTGTTAATCGCATAAGATATCGTTTCAAGTCATAAATAATTATTATTAGCCCGCCAATGCACGCATATCGTCACCACTTTTGTGATGTACACCGGGGCAAGTTGAAACGGGTGGGGCAAAGTAAAACACGATTGTTTGTTTCAAAAAGTATGTGCTATGACGTTCTGTTTGTTTATCATAATTAGATAATGTCATGTTAACCCGCTGTTTCATCTTACCCCACCCGTTTCAACTTGCCCTGGTGTAAATTATGCATACGACATAACTTGCCCGCTTAATAGTGTGTACAGGACGATCAAAAACTTCATTATATGTGCCTGCACGAGTAAAAATCCGGAACCTGAAACTGGCAAAAATGCGTCATGATTGGTCGATTAATGTGTGTTTGTATGTTATGGATATACACCATAAAAGAAATCGACATGATATCATGACGAGTTTTATCATAACATAGCTTCGACGTTACGTTTTTTATGTTAAATGCTAATAACACTAGTTTACAAAATAAAACGAAAGTCATGAACTTCTATCAACAACTAACAAAAATGCTTCCAAAATTTTCAAGTTGATCAGTTTTTCTAGTTTTTCTTGCAAATCGAGCTCTTCAGTTTTTAAAAATATGGAATTTCAAAGTGCAAATATATTGCGTTGCAGTCAACAAATTTTCAATATTTTTGCATAAATAGAAAGCTGAATATAATATGTTTCGATCATCTGAACACAACTTTTGCGTAAAATTGATGGAAAACGAGATATTTGTAAATATGGAGTAATTTATAACATATGTTGAATGATGCGAAAGAAATTTCGATCCTCCAATAAGTGACTTGAACAAGACGCCGTCATTGGTAATGAAGAAAAATGTCTTTTCTGGGAGGTTTCTGCATGCAAACTAAAAGCCCTGCCTTTTTGCTGCATAAGATACTCAACGATGTGCTTATTCCACAGTATTGTTCTGGAAAATTAATAAAATTAGAGTTATACACTTTTTTATTCAAAGAATACTATCCCTATCCACTTATCGACGCCGGGTGACGACTGTGATGGGTGACATAAAGTACAAAGCCCGCATCCATTTGTTTTGTTGCATTGCTTCATGCCGCTGTTTTATGGTTTTATGACTCAGCGGCATAATTCTATGACTCAGCGTCATAGTGTTGCGTAAAGGAAAACAAGTAAGGGTTTGTCGTAACGTCTTTGGTCACCACAACTTTTTTAATGAAAATTGTGAAACATATTTATGATATTCGTCGTTTTCGTCATAATATTATGACTTGTAGTCATGATATCATCAAACGACATATATTTCGATTTTATGACTTTTTCGTCATGTGTTTGGGACCGGATTTTCCCCCGTGTGAGTGAAAACTGGCGGCATCGACATAAGTGAAGGAAGGTATTGCAATGGATTCCAGCAAATACTGGAAGATGCTTGTGTGCTCAAGAACTTGTCGAGACATACCGGGAAATTTGTCATTAGAATAGATAAAGTTTAAATGATGATTGATCTTTAACAGAGCCCGTAACGTGAGGACAATACCTTTTAGGTTGCGTTACGGTGCAGCATCTACCAAACCGAACCCTAGTCCTAAGTGCTTCCAACTGTGGAATAGCATAGCAAGGTCCTTATTACATTTCATACCTTGGTAGAAGTAATAGGTCTCGGTTTGGTGCTGGCCGAGATGGAACAAAGGAAAATGGGATAGTATTCCTAATCTTTTATTCGGTGTTCGCTGGTTTGAGACAGTAAGGACTATGGTTCAATGCATCAGTATTAGAAAAATTTGTTGACTTTTTTGTTAATGAATCCAATTTGGACTGAAGAAGGAGCGTGTTAAAGCAGAGCCTATCAATCAGAATCCTTCTTTGCGATAAAGTTTAAAATGACTACTATAGTAGCACCAAATACTTTATAACTTCTCAATAGTGCCAAATGAATATGACATGCACTATACAAAGTACACGGGATATAGCACAATAGATCAACTATTGGTTGCAGTGATTATGACCAAAACAGAGGAAAAAAATGATGGCTTGAGAAATAATTTGTGAAAAAAATAATTTTTTGATGGGATTCGATCCCGTGACTCCGAATTTGCATTTGGTTCCCCAGAGTGTATCGATATACCAGCACATTCGGTATATGCCAGTAAAAGGCAACTGCATAATGGACCTATCCAAGTCTTTAAGAAATTGGAATTCGGAGGTTTGCTTGAAAATAGACAAGAAATTCCGCTTCAAATAATTTCCCGGATTCTTTATAGAACTTTTTCCGGCAGTCCTCCCAGAATATGTTCTTGAATTCATCATGTTTTTTTTCTGAAATTTCTTCCAATATTTTCTCTGAAGATCCAGGATCCCTATAATCTTTTTGGCATTCGTCCAGAGACTTTTGCGAGTTTCATTGGCGTCCGGGAATATCTCATGAGCAATTCTAAAGCCCTGGTAGAAACCTCGGGAGTAACTAATGGAAGAATGGCGGCAGAAGTCTTTGTAGGCATTTCGGGAAGATCTCCAAGTGAAACCACGGGTGAAGTTTCGGGAGGGATTCCCGGATAGGAACAAGGAACATTGTAAAAAAAGATTCTCGACTCCCTGAGCATAGTGTATCATTGTGCTTGCCTGCACGGATCTGCTTTTTCCTATAACTCAGTCAATTTTTAACCGATTCATGAAATTTTGTACACATGTAGGCATGTTTAGTGCTATCAGTGTACGAAATTTCATGAGAACCGGTTAAAATTTGGCTGAGTTATAGCAAAATAACGACCCGTGCAAAAAAAATAATCGGGTGTATAAAAATTCACGCAATGGCAGGCAAAGAAATCCCTGCAATTAATAACTGTGGAAGTGCTCAATAAACACTACGTTGAAGTAAGGCAGGCTAAGACCCAGTGGGGACGTAGATTCATAAAGAAAGAGAAGAAGAATAATAAGGTCTACATAAATCCCAAAAAAGTTTATGATGGAATCCCTGGAGCACTATCCAAAAAACTTCTGAGATTTTTCTAGAGTAATCTCTGAAAAAAAAAAATCCTGAGGGTATCGCTCGAGGAACAACCCCAGAGGAATATACAGAGAAAATCTGAACCTCTCGAGAAATTCTAGCAAAAAAATCTGAATTTCTGAAAGAATCGCTAGATGGTTTTTGGAATAAATACCCGAAGAAACTTCTGGAGTTTTCCTGCAACAATCGCTTGAGGAAATACTGGAAAGAAAGTACTCGAGCAGTCTTTGAATCGTTTCTGAAGGAATCGCTAGAAGATTTCATCTACGATCTGTCAGGGAGTTTCCAGAAATTGATTTTTTGAATGAATAACTGGAGGATCATCTAGAGAAGAACCTAAAGAAATATATTGAAGAATTTATCAGAAATTTTTTGGAGGAATTCCTGAGGAAATTTTAAAAAATCCCACCCAGAAGTTTTACTGAATTTGTTATTTTTTTCTGAGAAATTATTGAAGGGTTTTTAGAAGGAATCTTCAACCAACTGCTAGAGGTAAATTTTATTTTTATTGAATACACATTAATTTTGAGCTATGTACTAGGCGATAACAGCATAGAATAGTAGTCATTCGATCACTTGATTTTGATACATCTAGCGTTGAACGTATCAATCTAATTAAATTTGTCGGAAAACCATGGTATGTCTGTTAAGTTGGTGTTACTTTAATGCCTTTCGGATTATTTCTTGAATTCCTTCCGGCATTCTTTTTAAAATTTGCACAGTATTTCTTACGACTGTTTCTTCAATTTTTACCTGTTTGTTTTGGATTCCTTCTGGAATTACAACCAAGGTTTCACTATGCTTTATTCGGAGATTCCTCTCGACATAACTCAGACAATACCTCAGAAGGAATTCCAGGAGAACTTTCAGAAAAAATCCTCTTTTTTCCCAAAGGATTTGCAAAGGCAATCTCGATAGAAACTCTGTGAAAAACGAGGAATTCTCAAAAACCTCATTAACAAGTAAGAATTCTGGAAGAATTCTATGAGAAACTCTTGCAAAGTTCCCGGGAAATCCTTCGAGAAAAAATGTTAGGAAAACTCCAGGAGACATTCCATGAGATCCAATGGGAAGGTCTGCAAGAGTCCCGGAAAATCTAGAAGATAGGTCCAGGAAAAGAACTTTAAGGAAAATCATGCGATTTTCAAAATACTTCTAAAAACAATCCTTGGTGGAACTTCTGCCGGTATTTCGTAAAAAAAAAAACTGCGAGTGGAATTTCTGGGAAGATCCTGAGATGTACTACTTGAACAATGACTAAAATGCTTTCCCATATTTAGGTGTTAAAGTCGCGCAATGTACATGGTTCGATTTAATTTAAATAGCTCCAAGATCTTCTGGACATAGCTTCAATTGTAATATTGGCGGTCTTATATGGTCTTTTGAATTTAAACTATAATACCGAAGTGGAACCATCTTGGCAGCGCTTTTATTTTGGGTTCTTTTCTGCTGTAATTCAACCAGTTTGAAAACCAATTGGCACAATTTCTGATATGCAGTGAGATAAAAAGAAACTTGAACATGATTTACACGTAGAAAAATGACGCTTGTTTAAAACAATAAAACGCATGGTTGATTTTGAAATTAAGAATATACTTATTAGTTACGAAGGTACATTTCTCTGTTGTTAGGCATGGTATACAAATTACGTAACGCTAAAACTGGTCATTTGAGACCCTTTCGCTCCCCCTTGTAACGCTTTTTGTATGAAAACCTACAAATGTTTGTATCGGTCGTAACGTTACGCTAACCTCCCCCCTCCCCCTATAGCATTACGTAATTTGTGTACGATGCCTTACTTGGAATTTATCGGTAAAACCAATCAATTACCATCATTCCATATAACGATAGAAAATTTGTTTGCTTCTACAAAATGGGGACCAAAAACATGGCCCGGAAGCACTCACACATCGTCAAAATTCTTACCCCAACATCGCCAAAACGAGGAAGGTGTAGCAAATCCATCACCCCAATTTACAAGTGCAGTTTTGGCCGTGATGGAAAACGCGCAGGTACACAAGACAGCACTCACAAAAAGTTGATCGGTTTCACCTTTTTCTCTTTTTTTTTCGTTCTACTTACCATCCGCTTTCCGAGTGTCTTAAAATAGATTTCCGAGCTTCCGCAGAAGCTGCCGTCACCAACACAATCACATTCTAACTTTGTTAGCGGCAAAAGTGAAATCGTTTAAAACAACCCATTTTTTATGTTGAAACTACCAAATCTCTGTTTGGTCTAACAAACTGTCAAAAATTACGACAAATGAAAATTTTTGTATTATCAAACGATGGAACAGTTCAGTTTAAACTAGAAATCAGTTTGTCACTATAACAAACTCTAAAATCGGTTGATTTGAACTGGAATTTATTTGTGTTTACAATTTATTCCTCTGCGTGGAGGTAAAACTTTTTCAAAAATGAGTCTGTAAATTTAACCTAAAATTTCCAAATTTTCTAAGAAAAATCAATATATTCTTACAGCAGTATTGCTGGAAATTGGGTCGATCAAATTTAAAGGTAAGAGTGGCAATATAACCTGTTTTCTTTTTGCTTTCAACTGCTTTTTGGCTAACTTAGCTAAACAATCTAGGAAAAAAGTTATTCAGTAAATTTATTATTGATGTCGTCGACCATAAGTTTGGGGTCACTTTAATAAAACATGGAAAAGTGATTTGTTAATATCTTTTTTATATTGTATTCAATTTCAATTCCTCTTTGCTTGTTTTCATTATACATAATGAATGATACTTACAGTCAGCGACACCAAAAGAGCTCGCGTTCAGCTGGTAACGTATTATTAAAAAAAATCCACGTAGTTTATGAACGGTCCATTAGTGTCATGGCTCTGCATGCCGCTCTTCCGAAAGCAAATTGGAACCGTAAATTTGAAGGTGCATCGCTCTGCTCATATCTATCTTAAGATCACAAACGAGGTTGACACCTCGTCTACAATCCGAACACTTGATGTTGTTTCATCTAGCATATAAGTCTAACAAAACCATGTTCTGACAATATCTTTGATATTTTCTTTTCTCGTAGTCGTCCACTGTTTGAAAATCAATCAACAGATGATAAGTAAGCTAATTAGACTTCATCTGATTCCTTCCAGCATTATTTATTGTACTCCTTCCGCTTTGCTGCGGGAATTTCAGCTAGCATTTCTCACGATTTTTTCCTCGAATTTTCAGGATTTTGATTCAAATAGCTGCTGGAATTTCAAATGGTTAGGTGACGGGGTCAATTCCTGGTCGGTTCAGGAACTTTTCGTGAAGGAAATTTCTTTGACTCCCTTGAGCATGGAGTATTTTCGTGCCTGCCACACGATATACACATGCAAAATGGTCATTGGCAGAGGAATCTCTCAGTTAAAAAAATGTGTGGATGTACTCATAGAACACTTAGCTTAGAAGCAGACTTTGTCCCAGTAGGAACATTACGCCAAGAAACAGAAGAAGAAGATTATCAGTTTCTCCTAGAATTTATCTCTGGCTTTCTATATTAATTGCTCTCATCATAACTCCGAAAAAATCCCGCTTGAGGAAGGAAATCCAGATAGAATATCGCAATCAGGTATGCATCGCGGAAAGGCCTCCAAGCGAACTCCGGGATAACCTTCTAAAGGAAAACCACGGAGGAGCTATGAAAGAAATTGAGGATAAAACATCCAAAGAGATACCGCAAGGAATTCGCTCCTTTAACGGTGTTGAGATAATCCCATATTCTGAATCTGCATACACCAAACGAAATCCAAATTTTCATGGTTTTTAGTGCCCGGGAATCTATTTAAAAATCAATTTGGAGTTTGTATGGCAGCGATTTGTTGAATCACCCCTCGTCGGATTTTGTACTGAGCGGAGCTGTCAAGCGATTGCCCAGCTGACAAAAGGTGATTTCAAAAAATCTCTTTAAAATTGATTTAAGTATCAAAAAAAAAAAAAGTTCTAAAAATCTGAAAAAAAAAAACATAGTGGCTCAGAAAACCGTGCTATTTCGAAAGAGACGAACCAGCCAAGGGCTGAAAGTCTCTCAAATAAAGATAAATCAATCAATCAATCGTGCTATTTCGTGTAGAATTGAAAAATCAATATTTTCAAAATTTAAACACCAAGTTCCATATAGTATCTTAAAAATCATAGGAAAAAATAAAGGAAAAACTTCCCGGAGGAATCCTAAGAGAAACACCTGCAGAAACCCCGGGAAACGGCCAGAAAACATTAGTGGTAAACTCCTGAAGAAATCCCAAGAGATCATCAGAGAGAAACCCAATCAGAACATTAAAAAAAATCTGAGAGAAGCTCGGGAAGCGTCCTGGGAAACCTCCAAGACAAGTCCTGGTAGAACTCTAAGAGAAATTTTGCGATTCTGAATAAACTTTTAAGAGCAAACTCCGGTGAAATTCCCGCCAAAATTTCGCGAATAACTCTGTGTGGAATACTGGGAGATTTTCATCTTGAATTATGTTGAAAATGCTGCCCAAGTGATTAGATTAAACTGAATTGACTTCTATGGATTTGAATAGCTTCCTATTGGCTTTCTTTTAAGGTCTTTTGAATTTATACTTTAATCTGTGGTTGGATGGCCTCTAATCTCAACATCCATGGATAAGTCAGTGTTCTTTTTTGGCGCAGATTTGGTGATATCGTCATGGATTTTGCGGTTTTCATATCAAATCAATACTTCTGTATCAATGTCAGTCAAAATCTCTCCATCATATTCCGATCCATGCTTTCGTGTGCAGACAAAATTAAGGGAAGGTTACGATGGTGTCCCCGGGGGATTTCAATCGGACTGTTTTTGTTGCTTTCTACATGTAGAAATATGATTGAATCCAAAGCCTTTCGGGTAATAGATCAGTGGTGTAGTCAGGCAACGCGCATGGTAAATTAAATATGTGTTACTAAATTATGTATTCATGCATTTTCTGCCTGTGTCTACTACAATATATTTTGTAATTTGCATTTTATCGACGTTTGAGCTTTTTCCATAATGTTATATTTGGCAAAATTTGTTCGTTTGAGGGCCCCTCCTGACTACACCACTGGCTCATCGCTCGAAAGGCTTTGGATTTATTCATATTCCCATATATAGTTGTTGCATAAACAGTCCGGGGACACCATCGTAACCTTCCCTTGTTAGCACAACGGTGTCCGACTATTTGGCCGAATGCCGTTTGGACGAATGCCGTTTGGCCGAACGCCATTTGGTCGAATGCCATCTGGCCGAAAGGGTCATTTGGTCGAATGTCGTTTGGCCGAATCGTGATCAAAAGAATTCAAAAGAAGTTTTTGATATTCTAACTGTCAATATGATCATCAGAAATATTTCCTTCTTTTAATCATAGGCTATTCTTTCTAGTTTTGACATTCAGAGATTAGTTGGCGTTGAAACTGCCTATATTTTATCACAGATTTCCTTCTTTGACTCATAGGCTGTTCTTTCAAGTTATACTGAGGCTGGGAACAGTGGTATGAGCACTTGAGTACATTATTCATTTTTCGGCCAAACGGCATTCGGTCAAATGGCGTTCGGTCAAATGACCCGGAATCTAGTACAACTATTCCCTCAGATCAAACCAAATTAAAGCTTTCGGTCAAGCTGCAAAAATGATTCCAATTTAATCAAATTAAGATTGTCCCCGATTTTGCGTGGTCTTCATGGAACCTCCAGATCTGAACAGTTGTATGAACATGAACGATATGAATAGTGACCTCATCCATATAAGAGCAAATGTCAACTGTGACTCATTTAAAGCTAGACCACATCGTCTATATTCCGTAAGTATGACGCATTCCACACTACTCTCCCAGAACGCTGTTTAAGCGTTTAAATTAGCATATTAAACACCAAAACCAAACGTTAATGACCATCGGCGATCATCTGTTCAAATGTTTAGACATTTTCTATACGAAGGTTATGCAGTTGCTGCTAGCCGGTGTATGAAAACCGATTCCCTGTTTGTTGTGTTGCAATATTTTCTGCCAAACACGATGATTGACGGACGAAAAACAATTTGCCAAACAATCCCTCGATCGTTTTGCCTAATAACACCTTTCGGATCAATCAAGTGCCAAATAACTGTATACACAAGTGCACGATCCCTACATGTGGGACGCAAATAACCCTGACATTTGTCGTTCGCCGAAATGCCACCGACGCCGCCGCACCATCTAGCAGACGTGACCACACTTTCGCGCCACTTTTGACCAAACCGAATAGACAGACATTCTACACTTTCAACGACGTCGAGAACACCGACCAAACAGCGAGCGCGCGTTCAAATCGATACCTTCAAGTCAAGCTCACCGCGAAAGATCACGCATCGTTCGAGCGGCGAGCGAGCACCCAGTTTCGATCCAATGCATATAATTATTACCTTTTATACCGCTTCGACTTCTAGCCCACAACCGGTACTCAAGTTCAGTAGGTTTCGATTAGATCGCGTACCTAGATCGGTGCCAATCCGTCCGAACTTTTCTTAAATTACGGCGACGACGACGACGATGGATTCATGCAAATCATTCACTCGGACCAACAACATACCAAGGTAGGTAGGTAAATTTCGAGGTCACGCTCACCGGCCAACGACGACGACGTTGTCGTGGAGGAGGCTCGGCTCGACCCTTTTCCTTCTCGCGCAGCAGCCGGCACTGGCTTCCCGTTGCGGAGGTGTACCGTTAGAATCCAACCTCAGCCTCAGCGCAGCGTGTCTCTCGAGATGGGTTTCGTTCAATCATTCCGAAATCCTCCACACTCTCGGCAGCGGGCGGCAGCTAAGCCTTCCGATTCATGGGACGACGACACCGAAGTGTCACGCCGCAGTCAGGTTTACAGCTGGTGTTATTGCTTTTCGAAGCTTCGGTTACGGGAGAAGATTACTGCTGGATGCATTCCTCAAGATTGCAGGAATGGTGTTCCCGAGTAGAAAGATGTTTCAAATTGGCCGAGAAACACAGGTAATATAATAGCTACGGCAGCGCAAGTTTATTTGCTTATTTTATTATATATCATTCGAAACTTCATGTCCAATGATAGTTTATCGTATTCTATCTCTCAGATTTTCTGGATTGAGATCAAAGACATTAAAAAAATCATTGAACACACTCATCATAGCACGGATAGATTCATAAAAGTCGTAGTTTCTCAGATGAAGTGGCAGCCGTAGAAAGTCGTGATTACGAAGCGAATAGCCAGGAACGTTAAAATCAACTATTTAACTGCTGAAAATTTGGAGCATCTATGTCGCCATTGAACAATCTTTCAATGAACAGAGCTTTAGCCGAATTTCTGCCCACAGTTGTGCCCCTGCGTAGAGTGTTGCCGACCCACCTCGGATTTTGATGACATCGACGATGGAGCACCACGTTGGAGATCCAATTGTGAGACCACCATGCCGAATTATATACCGCAGACATCCATTGATGAAGATCTGCAGTCGTTAAGTGTTCTGCACTGATACACACCAAGTTTTACTGGCGTACGGCAGCACAGATTTCCCGTTTGAGTTGTGAATTCAGACTTGAGTGCGTTGACTGTTTTTCCATACATTTCTTAAACTCGCCAAAGCAGACCTCGCCTTCTTGATCCGTGCATCTATGTCGATCTTGGTGCCACCATCGGCCGCCATTTGGCTGCCAAGATATTGGAAGCTTTCAACATTCTCCACTGATTCCCCAGCTACCGTAAAGCTGGAAGGGTTGACCTTGTTTACATCCAACGATTTGGTCTTGTTGACGTTGAAGGTAAGACTTGCCGCTGAGGACCGATTGGCAAGATCATCGAGCTTACTGTGCATATCAGAGCGCCGCACAGAGGTCCAATTTTGAGAAAAGCTGGCAGAAACTTAATTTTTGAACATGTCTTACTTAAATGGGATACAGTATATTGAACATTCATCCATAATACCAGGAGCACTAACTGGCATTTAAAAAAATTGGAAATATTGATTTTGTATCTTGTTACAGCACTAAATAGCTGCTGATGGAAAAAGTGTTGAATTTTTGATAAAGAACACAAACAAGTTCAACCACTACAAAAGTCTATTGATATAAGTAATACAATTGTTTCCAAAAGTTTAATTGTAAGTTTTTATGTATATCAGACATCTGCAATGGAGCAGGAGATCAAAATAACACCTTTGGCTTCAAAATTGACATTACATGTCATTAGTTCGAAAAAATCTTACAGCTCGACTTCAAAGTGTCTTACAAATCGCTCCCCGCTACTCCCCGCGAGGAGATTCCGTTCAAATGTTCGTTTATGTATGCAGAATTGATTAAAGAAAAATGCAACTGCCAAGAGCTGCCAAAACAATAGCGCCATGATGATGTGTGTATAGTAAAATTGTATGAAAAACATCAATTTTGTTCGGATTTTATTCGGAGAAATTGACAAATAATGAAAATGCCTTTAAAATGAAATTGAGCGCTAAATCATGTTCCAATACACTCATATAGGCTAAAACTAGCAGACTATGTACTATGATTTGGCAATTTTTGCCAAGTATTTTCAAATCTGGACCACTGTGCGCCGTTGAACTAAGAGAGCAACCTGTCATCAGCCAGTTCGATGTCATTTAGGTGCTCTATGGTAACGGCCTGTCACAGCAACCCACGATTAAGTTAACGGTTAATCGCACCTACCAGGATCTCGTCGATTACGATGCGATGAGGAACAGTTGTAGCGGTAATAGTCTACATCCTTGCCTCACTCCAGCAACTTTTTGGATTCGACTGTGATAGATTTTAGCTTGAAAATGGCTCTTCCAGTCTTGACAAAAATCAAATACAGCTATTTAATCTTGTCCGACGTTTCGGTCTCATTTAGGACCTTCTTCAGGGACTCTAAAATTAGTTATTTATTTCATTAACGTTTTTTTACATTTTAATTATTATAACAATTTTTACCAATTATTGTCGATTTTTCGTCCAGTGTTGTTTAATCGAACAATGATTGTCGGACGGATGGAGTTTCTGCGTTTGAGATTGAACATTATTTTATAAAACTATCCTACACATTTTCATTCTTCCCACACAGTTTTTCTCCCAGTGTAAGGTATGCACACAGCAAAATCTAGCCACCGCATTTTGGATAGAAATTTCTCTATTTTCAACGAATCGTGGTAATCTCTGGCGCAAATGAAAGCTTATTGTGTAAGGAATTGAAAAATATTTACTTCGGGATATATTTTGACATTGTGTTTAAAATAGAGTCAAGGGAACAAGAAGTCCTCGAAAAGTTTTTGCACAAACGTGCTGAAAATCTGACAATGTATATTAAAGCGACCGTCCCCGCAGACCTAAGTTAGCTTTCAAGTATTCGGTTCTATACATCATTACAACCTGGAGAGGTTGCAGATCAACTTAAGAGCAAGAAAAATCGAAGTTTGGCAAGAAATACATAGTTTGATCAACAATATGAATTTGTGGTTTGAAAAAACCGAACTTTTAGAAATACATGCACAGCAAATCATCTTTTTCACTACGGGAAATGTCGGGAAAAATGGCTGGCACCCCTTATTCAAAAGCTTAGATATTGTGTATTGATTTGAATTGATTTTTGTCCCCTGTTTTTGGCGGAGAATGCTTGCGTTTGTTTGCAGAAAACTATGTAGAAATTGTACTACATTTTTCCAAAAAACGTAAAATCTCATACACTTCAAAACTCAACCCAATTGAAAAATATTGAGTAACCGTGAATTGGAACCTTCAAAAAATGTCAAGAACGACAGCTTTCATCGAAAAATAAGATTGATTTTGACACATAGGTGGTAAAAATTTCTTGGCATGCGGTCGAAGGTACTGTGCAAAACTTTACGGAAGGACTCAAGCTCAAAACTCGAGATGACGGATATAACAAGTCAAATCAGCAATGTCTTGATGTTGATTTAAAGTAAATTAATGCTTTTTTACGTATAATTGCTTTTGGTTTGGGAACAAGTTGGAATGAATTATTACTGCTTGATTTTCTTTGGCCAGATTTTGCTGTGCGCATACCTTACTTACTCCCGCACAGCAGTTAACGGTTGGGATTCGGTAACTGTGGAAAAACCCTTCCGGAATTTTACCGCTCTGGAACTTGACACCTTGCGCTTGATCGATCACCATTGCTTTACGCTTCTGCCGTGTGTGTTCGTGTGGTCGATCATCGCTGTTGGTGTGTGTATGAACAAAAATATTTCGGAGTGTGTATTGGTGTGAGTGTTGTGTTTTACAATTTTGTGCTAGTTTGTTTTGGTCATCTGTTTCTCGTTCGTTGATGTTGATTGTTTTTCAGCCAGTGAAGAACCCCGGCATATGCGACGTGGAGATTGTCGGTGTCCGTCCGCCTGTTGACTGTATTGTGTGTGTTGTGGATGTGGCAGCTCTCGAGGATAGGAAGATTCTTTGCTCTGTTTGTTGTGTCCAGGATTTTCGCATCATCGAGTTTGAATGAATGTTCTTCTCGTGCTGCATGATTTACGAGGGCGGTTGTTTCGATTATGGATTGGATTGCCGTGTCTTCGATGGTGTGCCCCGCGTCTTGTAGTGAATGTAGTTTGCGCATGTTGGATTTGTGTTTTGAGAGCCGTGATTTTAGTTTTTGTGTCGTCATGCCAATGTAACAAGCATTGCATTGGGCACAGTCTATTTTGTAGACAACATTGCTGCGTTCTTCTGTTCTGCTCATTGCCGATGTGGAGGCCATCATCAAGACCAGTAACGACGCATCGCTACAAGAGCGAACCCGTTGTAGCGTGGCCAATCAGATTCAAAACTACCTACATCGCATGCAACGAGGACACCACGATGACACGACAATGAAATTCTACCGCAATGCCGAAAAACGTACCAGGGAGTTCCTAAAAACACATCCGGAAGTAGTCGTAGTGAATTCCGACAAAGGAAACAGAACTGTCATCATGGAACGTGAGGACTACTCTTCCAAGATGAAGAGTCTCCTAGATGACAACAAAACCTACCGAAGAGTGGCAAAAGACCTGACGAACACATTCCAAAACCAAAATAATTCCCTGGTAAAGCGGTTTCAGGACCTTAAACTGTTGGACCCATACGTGGCGTCCAAATTGAAGACGTACAAGGCGGTTTGTCCAAAAATCTACGGCCAACCGAAGGCACACAAACCCGGCCTGCCACTGCGTCCCGTAGTACCATGTATGACGGCACCGTCGTACGAGCTTTCCAAGTACATCAGCAGAATTCTCCAAACCTCGATGACCAGCAAGTACAATGTTACGGATTCGTTCACCTTCTGTGATTTCGTCAACTCCATACGACTTCCAGAAGGCTACATTCTTGTGTCTTTTGACGTAGTGGCCCTCTTTACCTTTATCCCCAAAAACCTCGTACGACAAAGCATCATCCGCCACTGGGACCGCATTAAGCAGCACACTCCAATCTGCCTTGATCTTTTCTGGGAGGCAGTGGAATTCTGCATTGATGCCAGCTATATCGTGTTCGAAGGTACCTACTATCAACAAATATTGGGCACCGCGATGGGAAATCCTCTCTCACCGATCATCGCCGACTATGTGATGGAGGACCTCCTCGACAACGCTATGGCAGCAACCACGGTGGAGATCCCGTACTTGAAAAAGTATGTAGATGACTTGTTCCTGGTACTTCCTCCCGAAAAGGTACAAGAAATTCTCAACATTTTCAACCTACAAAGCGAACACATCCAGTTCACCGTAGAAACAGAAGAGGACAACCGTCTGCCGTTCCTTGACATGATGATGGTTCGCCAGAATGATCAATCTGTCAAGACAGAATGGTACAGGAAGGCGATTGCGAGCGGTAGATTCCTCAATTATCACTCCTACCATCCGATGAGCACCAAAATGAATGTCGCATTTAACTTTGCCAAACGTGTCATGCAGTTCTCTACCAACCAGAGCCTAAAACGAACAAAATCGGTAATATTTGGACTCCTACGAACCAACGATTACCCTGTGAACATCGTAAACCGTGTAATCAACCGGGTAAGTGGAAGCCCGAGCAGAAGAGAATAGCAAAATAATAACTACAAAATAACATAACCTGTTTTTATATCTTGTTTTGTTATTATTAACTTATCAAGGAATTACTTTTCCCTAACATGTTTT
Source organism: Aedes albopictus (assembly GCF_035046485.1). Lineage (NCBI taxonomy): Eukaryota > Metazoa > Arthropoda > Insecta > Diptera > Culicidae > Aedes > Aedes albopictus. Next base: position 45,772,145 of record NC_085136.1, read on the forward strand.
GTTGGACAATTTTATTTTGTTATTATCCAGTTATTGATATGCACCCATTAAACAACATTTAAATAACATGTTTTGTTATGGAGCAAACTAAGTTATTATTGTGATATTGAGAGTATACAAATATTTGATATACAATATCACAACAATAACAAGTTTTTAAATTGTAACTACAACATTGAAGATTTACGTTCCTTGCAGCATTCCGTACATATTATCAAATTATTCTTATTATTGTTCTTGTCAGCTTATTATTTTATGAACACTTTGACGATTATGTCGTGTTTTTTTTAATCATTTTTTGTATCCAATTGCATATAGTCCATGCCATAGAAAATCTCAGAATGTTGTAATACTTGGTGGATTAGTAGTTTCTCGGAAATAGTTAGACTCATATGTTATAATTCACAATTAAGATAACTCTATCTAAAGGGTGGTCCATAAATTTTTGCTTTTGGTTTGTTATCAATAACTTTTGAAGATCAAAATTTGTTATTGAAATATTTTCCAAACTCATTGTTATTAAGTTGTTATTGACGCAAACAAAACATGTTATTAAATTGGTCTTCCAGGAGCATTTTGTTGTTATAATATTTGTTATTTTGCCGCTTATGACACGCAAGTTTATAACAGAATATGTTATGTTAATAACATTAAAATAACTGATTTCATTACTCAGTTATTTAGCCAAAATAACGCATTTTGTTATGCGATTGTTATTTTCTTCTGCTCGGGAGGCAAAACAGTGAAACAGCTATGGATGCGAGCAGTAATGCAAATGAGGAACAGGAAAACCCAAAAACATACTGCTCGCTCACAAACATTCCAGGACTGACACAAACAATAACAAAAACACTTCGACGAGAATTTTCGAATGTGCACATCGCAAGCAAACAGCACAAAAACATTGGCTCGCTTCTCCCACTGGTCAAGGACCGAACACCAACAGAAGAACGCAGCAATATTGTCTACAAAATAGACTGTGCCCAATGCAATGCTTGTTACATTGGCATGACGACACAAAAACTAAAATCACGACTCTCAAAACACAAATCCAACATGCGCAAACTACATTCACTACAAGACGCGGGGCACACCATCGAAGACACGGCAATCCAATCCATAATCGAAACAACCGCCCTCGTAAATCATGCAGCACGAGAAGAACATTCATTCAAACTCGATGATGCGAAAATCCTGGACACAACAAACAGAGCAAAGAATCTTTCTATCCTCGAGAGCTGCCACATCCACAACACACACAATACAGTCAACAGGCGGACGGACACCGACAATCTCCACGTCGCATATGCCGGGGTTCTTCACTGGCTGAAAAACAATCAACATCAACGAACGAGAAACAGATGACCAAAACAAACTAGCACAAAATTGTAAAACACAACACTCACACCAATACACACTCCGAAATATTTTTGTTCATACACACACCAACAGCGATGATCGGCCACACGAACACACACGGCAGAAGCGTAAAGCAATGGTGATCGATCAAGCGCAAGGTGTCAAGTTCCAGAGCGGTAAAATTCCGGAAGGGTTTTTCCACAGTTACCGAATCCCAACCGTTAACTGCTGTGCGGGAGTAAGTACACTGGGAGAAAAACTGTGTGGGAAGAATGAAAATGTGTAGGATAGTTTTATAAAATAATGTTCAATCTCAAACGCAGAAACTCCATCCGTCCGACAATCATTGTTCGATTAAACAACACTGGACGAAAAATCGGCAATAATTGGTAAAAATTGTTATAATAATTAAAATGTAAAAAAACGTTAATGAAATAAATAACTAATTTTAGAGTCCCTGAAGAAGGTCCTAAATGAGACCGAAACGTCGGACAAGATTAAATAGCTGTATTTGATTTTTGTCAAGACTGGAAGAGCCATTTTCACTCCAGCAACGACCCGAATGGGATCGGACAAGACACCGTTGTGCAGTACTCTGCACGAAAATGCCTCGTACTGTGCTTCAATGAGGCCGATGATTTTCTCAGGGCCACCCTGGCGCCTAAGCGCTCCCCACATGTTTTCGTGATTGAGACGGTCGGGAGATTTTTCTTTATCAATGAACATCAGGTAGAGAGACTTTTGGAGTTCATTGATTTGCTCCAGAATGATACAGAACGTGACAATATGGTCCACACAGGATCGTCCAGCATGTTATTGGAATCCTGCTTGCTGCCGCCGGAGAGTTGCGTTAATCTACTCCTGTATCTGGTTAAGGATAACACTGCAGATGACTTTGAGGACGATACTCAGTAACTTCTTTACTAAGATGCCTTGCATCCAGTCGACTGGAAATGTCGCGGTTTCGCATATGTTGCAAAATAACTGAAGCAGTAGTTGTGCAGATACTACGGGGTTAGCTTTCAACATCTGGGCTGATATGTGATCGTCCCCCGGGACCCAGTTTGACTCCATGCTACGGATGGCTGTTTCTATCTCCTGCAATGATGGAGCTTCGGTGTAGACACGGGTAAGGCAGATCATGCTGAGATGTTGATGACGTAGCCGACTCTTGAAAGCGTTTTCTAAAGTGCTCCAAGCAGCGTTTCAGCCAATAGCTGCTCAGACGTTTTATTCACGGGTATCGTAGCATTCGTCTTGACATCGTGAGACATCGCAGAGAATACAATTGTTGCCGGTATTTTTGGCTCTCTCGCCTTCGTCGTCTAGGGAATCCGCTCACGCTCTTTTGTATCTTCTACAGGAGCGTTACACTTCCTTCTCGAGAGTGGAATAGCGCTGACGGGCTATGGTTTTGGCTCCTCGTATTTTCTGTCGCTCTATCGCGGCTTTGGTGTTCCTTCGCTCCTCTATCTTCCACCAGGTATCATTTGTGATAGGGTAACCTGGGTTATACGCACCCCCGGGACAAAACACCCTCACGCTATTTAACTATATAAGCTCCGTCAGATGCAAGCAAACTAGACGCAAAATTAAAACGAGCAAGACCAAGAATGACAAAAATATTCGAATGAAAAGCGTGGAAAACGATGATTTTCCACATTTGGAAAGATTGTCTAATATGAAGCGCACGCAATTTAAGTGATTGCGCGCCGAATATATGGAATCAATATAGGGTGACAATGGGTATTATCGGCAGGTTTGTTCTCTTCGTCATGGGGGGTTTTTGTCAGCCAAATTGCCTGAAACTTGGTCATATAATTCAGCTTAGTTGGGAAGGATTTGAGACCAACTTTGAGTTCAATAGGTTTCAAAAAACCCCCAAAGACGAAGAGAACAAAACGGCCGAGAATAGGTAATTTCCCCTATTAACTACCATCCGCCTCCTACACCTTCCATTCGCTGCCGTAAATATTAAGATGGAGCCGCCTGGTATTTCAATAGAATTCAAAGCGGAAAAGTTTTTTAGCACCAAAACTTAATACTGTTTAATGTATATCTCAAAAAGCGGGTAAGTTGAGTCAAATTGACAAAAATATTGATCTACTTTAGAACATTATTATAACTATATGGGGGTTTAAAAGGGAGGGTATCAAACTAATAACAAGCTGAATGAGGTGGGAGTCGTGGAAACCAGGCCAAATTCAAGGAGGTATTCGCTGCTATGGTTAAAATTCGAGGATCTTGACCATAGTTGATGAAGTCTTCTAGCAGTCTGTTATAAGTTTGACGCACCCTATAGATCAACAAATTTGTCACAAACCACCAGACGGAAATCTTAATGAGCATTGTAAGTTGCTGAGGAATAAGATTGTTCTTAAATTGGATGGTGATTCACTGCTTATAGTGGATTGTATACATATCTAGTGGTTACTTAGGGGTTAACTTGCTAAAATCAACGGTTGGAAAATATTGTATTACTGTACTCAGTATCTTGACCTTGCTATTAAGAGGAACTGTACGACATGGCAAGTCCTGCACTGGTTGTGGCTTCATAGGGTATCGGGATGCTTCGTTGGCATAGCCCCCACGTTCGGCCTATCTCAATGTAAACCAAAAACTCAAACAAACACGCATAACTGGATATCGGAAAAGCTATGCGCCAAACAACTGTAACATTTCGTTTCAATTTTAGCACTTTGGAGCATTAAAATTGAATGAAAATGTCACTTTGTTTAACTTTTGTAGGCGCCATGATTCATCGGCTTAGTGGGTAGTCTATACACATGATCATAAATGGCATGATTCTGGAACATTTCGAATTGACTTTTCAATAACTGAACATTTGATGCGACGGTTAAAGACGTTATTTTGAACTTGTGTATTTGTTTCTAACGAATAATAACTATTTTACAAATTGAAAGTGGGCCGAATATTGAGGACATTTTTTTCACTATGTACCCAAATCTTGGCCCATCAGTAAAGTGACGTAAAAAACAACGATAAAAAGGCGTCAACAACATTTTTTGCGTAAGAACCAGAAAGAATGAACAGGAAGAAAGATTTTGTGTACGGTGACTGTAAAAATATAACACAATAATAGGGTTGCGTTGTTTTCGTTACTTAATTAAGAAAGATCTTTAGTTAAAGTGATTTATTTATAGTTTTTTGAAAATTTGGCTCCAAAAATGTAATTTAAAAGTAAGATGGTGAACAAACAGAGATAATACTTCAGCAGAAATATTGAAAAAAAAAGATAATAAGTGGTTCTAGTGCATGGAAAGCAATAGGCCAACGTTGTATCCACTAATAGGCCAATTTTTGTACCATAGACCAACGTTGCATACCATCGCATCGAATCTTTTCAGCTTAATTAAGTAAATTCTTGAATATTTACGTAAGTTTACTTCCAATTGGAGAAACATGCATTGCCTAGAGTGTGTAATAGGGTCAACATATTATTTCTAGTGATATTAATTCATGAGTTATGGACAAAATTGCCAAGGCGGCTTGCAAATTAGGCCAAGGAATGGTACACATACCCTATCATATCATTTTTTTATGTATTTATTTCAAGATCATGACCACATAGAATCATGGCATCTTCGACAAAATTGTGTATTGGGTCAAGTGCTCACTAATGATTTTCCAATTGATCAAAAATTTCACACAGATGGCGCTACTGAGCATGCAAATTATGTAATTCATACATCTCAGGGTCTTGATCACCTAGAAAGATGGTATCTTCGACAAGGTTGGTAGGTATGTCAAGGACTTACAGATGATGTGCCGTTTTATTCGAAACCCCATACACAGCTAATCGCGTTCGGTAATTTTTACCGAAATCTTAACTGCTGAGCGTTCGGTAATGGATTTCTAACAAAATTCTGAAAAAAATAACAAATTTCGGTAAAATGTTATCGTTTATCTGTCAAACTCTAACGAACTTCGGTAAAAGTTGCTACCTTTACCGAATTTTTCCTGTAAAACAAACTTAACGGTTGAGATTTCGGTAAAACATTACCGAAGTCGGTGAATTTTTCTAACTGTATATATGGGTGAAGCTAGTTAGTATACAAATTTAATCTCATATATCTCAGCATTTTGATCTCTTAGAAAGATGGAATCTAAAGTACAGTTGTCAGCTACGTAAACAGCTTATAGATTATTGACTATTCAGTTCGGAACTCCACATATAGGTAGTGCTAGTGAGTATGCAAATTATATATATCTCATACATCTCAGGATTATAATCACCTAGAAAGATGTAGTCTCCAGCAAAGTTGTTGAGTAGGTGAAACACTAACCGATAAGGAACCGTTTAATTTGTGGCTTCGTGGTCGTGCGGTGAGTGTCACCAAGCATTTAGTCGCATCGTGCTAAGGACTCGGCTAAGGAGCGCGGGTTCGATTCCCGCCGCAGCTGTCAGGAAAAGTTTTCGGCTGTGCCACTGGGCGTTGCATGCTAGTACGTTGTCTGCTGTCGTGCTTCCAAGAGCGAACAGCTCACTGGAAGTAATAAACGTGTCCGTGTTTTTTTTTATTCGGGAAATTCACACATAGGTGGCGCTAGTGTGCATGCAAATTTTATATGTGTTGCTGTCCCGGAAAACATCGTACTGTCTGCCCGCTGTTTTTTTTTTTTTTTTTTTTTGATAAATCGTTAGCTATTTTGATTTTTTACTATTAAATAACTGACACTTTTAGGTTGTAAGTACAGGGTCAAATATTTGACAAGGAATGAATTTAAGAAAAAAACATCTGTTTTACACTAATGAAAATTCGATCGAGTTAAACAAGATGTTTGAGCCTTGCCTTCTTTTTGGTCAAATATTTGACCCTGTTTACTGACATCTTTAGTATATTTCAGGCATGTTTTTTTCCATCTTCGATCACTTGTTCGAGCTTTAGCCGTAGGCGATCTGCGTGATTGAATGACCCGATTTTGTTTTTCCCTACAGGGTGCGGCAGGAAAAAATGCGAAAAGTTCAAGGCACTATTACACACTAAATATGGGATACATATGACTATTTTTTCATGACAGTGTATCAGTCAATGTCTATATTCTAGCACTAAAAAATAAAAATGAACATATTTGATGTTTAACATGTGATAATGTAAGCCTATTAAGCGGGTATCAATAAACGGCGCGCCCAATGGTCATTAAACAAAATGAATATAACAGTATAAAAATTAGCTTAAATTCGATGAACAACCAGACCACACTGATCCAGAACCATGTAGTTTCACATACTAGATGAAATAAGTACATATATTTGATGATATTGTAGAGAAAATTAGAAATTTTGTTTTATCAGATACGAAATTTAGCGACCTGTGTACTTTTCTGCGGTTTGAAAATTCTTATTGTCTTCAGCTTCAGGCGCCGCCCTGTAAAGGTTAGTGATCAAAATCTGAAAATTTCTAATTTACTTTTCAGAAAACTAGCCTATTAGAGATCATGAAACGTTGAAACATAGATTGGTTAACGGCAAATGGACGAAAACGAGGTTTGAAGTTGAAAAACACTTTCGCATTTTTTCCTGCCGCATACTGTACATTATAGTCCTACATCTCATCATCGATCGTCACCATTATTAGCTCGCGACTCCACGCTGGGGCCCATCTAACTGTCAAGCTAACAGGTAGAAGACGAAAAAAATGACACGGCTGGGCTGGGACCCCTCTGCGATGGGGAGCTCTCATCGTTTGCTGAGGTCACAATTTTCTAAGAAAATTGTGACCCTCAGCAAACGATGAGAGCTCCCATCGCAGAGGGGTCCCAGCCCAGCCGTGTCATTTTTTGTCTTCTCTGTAGCACTGATGGACCCCAGCACGTTTTTTTCTTTTATGCGTTCAAATTCGTCACAGACAGGTGAATTCCGAGAACACTTGACCGAGGTCTGATCACCATCCACGAGCTGCGGGATCCGGGAACATACACGGGTCGTCTTCTTCTCTCCATCGGGGCCGGATCACAACGTCCGAGGCCATACTGTCCCGGTCATCAAGTCGTGTTTTTTTGCGAAATAACGTCCAAAAGTTTAGGTGCGTCATGATATCCTATGTGCCTTCTTTCCTTGGACTTCGTGGCATACTTGCATGTTTGGACGTTATGCCCCGAAAAAATGCGCCATAAAGCCCTGGGACATTATGGCCTCGGACGTTATGATACTGCGCCCTCTCCATCATCAGTTGGAGGGGGGATACGACACACGATGCGTACCTCTGCTAGCTGCTGTCGCAACCAATTAGGGAAGACGTTGTTCACGATTATGTTAATTAGAGCTTGGCGTATAAATGGCCGGCCGTCTGTCGGTAGTAGTGGCTCTTGTCATCATCAGGCCTGAATGGTGCGGATCAGAAGTCGTTGACCCGTGAAGATGGTACCTGGTTTCAAGTTTCCCATTCTGCATGTGTCAAATGACACACACGTGCCCTTTCGGAAGCAAATGCCAAAGAATTGAGGTTGCGTTCAACAGCTGCTTCAAATGGGGAAAAGAAGTTCTTCACTCGAAGCACATTCCGGTCTCGGCACTTGGCGCGCAACTTCGTATAGTATTACCTTTTGGCTCGTATGGTAGCGCCGTTGGTTGGAAGCAACAGCAGCTGATACTGGATCCAAAAGTTATTGCAGAACAACCACCGGCCGTACGAGCCGCGGTCTATCGATCAGAGTTTGTGGTGCGGTGGTAACCTTCAACTAGTTTTCTACCGTATGTGCAGCAAGCAATTGCCAAATGTTTACCTGCCGTCCCCGCGCGCGGTCCGACCGACACACGCTGCTAGTGTGTAATATCTGAAACGAGCAACCACCCCCCGAGAAGCAGCAGCGTTATAGTGAGAAAGAGCGACCGGCAACGATAGCGCAAAAAGTGCCCCTCGGCGTCGATAAATAGTTGGAGGAGTCTTCAAATATTGATCGTACGAAGCTACCATGCCTTCTGCCTCACACGAGGGGTACTCGAATCAACTGCGCCGCCGCCGCTACCCCACAATTGCACTCGAGACTTTGCGGAGTAAGAAAAAAGTGAATAATTGCATCATTTAAGCTCGACCGGGCGCGATATGAGTCTGCCGCTTAACCCCTCGAAGACCTTCCCTCCCTCGCCGAGTACGAGCTCTTGTTTTGGTTCGCTGGACGCCCGCCGTCATTGAAGACCACTGCGGTCTACACTACATAGTTCGTCCGGGGTGGTATAGCAAGTGTGGCGCTTCTCAGGAGTAGATTTTCACCGCCTCCGTAGGAGTCTTTCTGAGCCTCTAACACTTGCCGCGAAGAGTGCCGGACTTCTTGCATCGAATGTAGGTGAACGAGTTGGCCGATTGGAGTGATTGATTGATGGCGAGAAGCGAGGGAGTAGGCATATTACAAGTCAGCGTTGTAAGAAGTAAAACAGGTTACATTCCACGTTCGGAGAATGGGCGACGGGGATTGTTTATGGCGCGTTGTAGGTAAATCATGTTATTAAATGTGATTATTCAACAAAATAATGTGGGGGATCGATTGTATTGAGATATCAGTGGGAGCTTTAATTTAATGCTGTGCGCTGGAAAATTACCCTTTCGGTACCCTTTATAGGACACACGAAAGATCCAAAAGTTATTCTGTTCTAGTCTAGCCTACACATACACATACAGCCATTCATTGAAAGAATCATGAAAAATGATGGAATCGACTACTTCTATCATTTTTCTTGTCAATATCAATGCTTGCAGCATATCGCCGATGTAATGCAAGAATTGTAGTGACCAAGCCTACTGTGCAACGTAATTGGATATATATTCACAATCTCGTATCAACCGCTCAGTATGGTATGTGATAAAAATGTGCAGCAAATACGTTGGGAGTGACTTTGCTAAGAAAGTAAACGTCACTCCGTCCAGGGTCTTCCTCCTGGGATGGAACCAAGGAATTAAATCCTTATGTCCAGGCTTAAAGGCACGGTAAAGGCTGAATATGTTGTGCAATTCAGATCCCATTGTGATCCACTAGCCTCTGCCCAGCAACTCCTATCCCTACCTCCTCGTGGTACCGGCCGGAAACTATGAGCAACCTTAGGGAAGATCGGGTAACCTACCCCGGTTGGAACTTTGGTCATAGGCTGACAGAGAAGGGGGGGTTTGCTTCGGCAAACCTGAGCGTCTGTTCTCCAGGAGGAGCGGCTTACAATAGCGTCTGTTCTCCAGGAGGAGCGGCTCACAATAGCGTCTGATCCCCATGTTAGGGGCGGCTGATCTACGTCCGAGTGCCAGGGAAGGACTCTAAGCTCAACTGTGCACTATGGTCCTCCGGAAAGTAGGGGGTTGGTGTCAGGCCCTACGAGCCAGCCGTAAAAAACCATTGTAACGGAAAATCAGCAACAGAATAATACGAACCGAGACCAACGGCAACGACCCCAGCGAACAAAAAGGACTTGCGATTGGGAACTCGGTACGTGGAACTGCCGATCTCTCAACTTCATTGGGAGCACCCGCATGCTCGCCAATCTATTAAAGGACCGCGGGTTCGGCATCGTAGCGCTGCAGGAGGTGTGTTGGACAGGATCCATGGTGCGAACGTTTAGATGTAATCATACCATCTACCAGAGCTGCGACAACACACGCGAGCTGGGAACAGAGGCGCGTGATCGGTTGGTGACCGATCGACGAAAGAATGTGCAGGTTGAGGATCAAGGGCCGATCCTTCAACTTCAGCATAATAAACGTGCACATGCCATACTCCGGAAGTACTGATGATGATGACGCTTTTTACGCGCAGCTCGAACGCGAGTACGATCGCTGCCCATGCCACGACGTCAAGATCATCATAGGAGATTTGATCGCTCAGGTAGACCAGGAGGAGGAATTCAGACCGACGATTGGTAAGTTCAGCGCCCACCAGCAGCAACCGAAAGCGGCCTTCGACTCATTAATTTCGCCGCCTCCAAAAATATGGCCATACGTAGCACCTTTTTCCAACACAGCCTCCCTTATCGTTACACCTGGAGATCACCACAGCAGACGGAATCTCAAATCGACCACGTTCTGATTGACGGACGGCACTTCTCCGACATTATCGACGTCAGGACCTATCGTGGCGCCAACATCGACTCCGACCACTATCTGGTGATGGTCAAAGTGCGCCCAAAACTCTCCGTCATCAACAATGTACGGTACCGGCGACCGCCACGGTACAACCTAGAGCGACTGAAGCAACCGGATGTCGCCACCGCATACGCGCAGAATCTCGAAGCCGCGTTGCCAGACGAGGGCGAGCTCGATGAGGCCCCTCTAGAGGACTGCTGGAGTACAGTGAAAGCAGCCATCAACGACGCAGCTGAGAGCACCATCGGGTACGTGGAACGGAATCGACGTAACGAATGGTTCGACGAAGAGTGCAGAACGGTTTTGGAGGAGAAGAACGCAGCGAGGGCGGTAATGCTGCAGCAAGGGACTCGACAGAACGTGGAACGTTACAAACAGAAGCGGAAACAGCAGACCCGCCTCTTTCGGGAGAAAAAGCGCCGCCTGGAAGAAGCGGAGTGTGAAGAAATGGAACTGCTGTGCCGTTCCCAAGAAACACGGAAGTTCTATCAGAAGCTCAACGCATCCCGCAACGGCTTCGTGCCGCGAGCCGAAATATGCAGGGATAAAGACGGAGGCCTCTTGACGGACGGACGTGAGGTGATCGAAAGGTGGAAGCAGCACTTCGATCAGCACCTGAACGGCGTGGAGAACGTAGGCACGGGAGCCCACGGCAACGGAAGGAACGACGACGCCAGTGCAGCGGAGGACGGAAATGAACCAACTCCCACGCTGAGGGAAGTTAAGGATGCCATTCACCAGCTCAAAACCAACAAAGCAGCTGGTAAGGATGGTATCGCAGCTGAACTCATCAAGATGGGCCCAGAAAAGTTGGCCACCTGTCTGCATCGGCTGAAAGTTAGGATCAGGGAAACCGAACAGCTACCGGAAGAGTGGAAGGAAGGGGTAATCAGGGTTGCCACACATACAGATTATTCTGTATTTTACAGATTTTACGGAAATTTTCCGATACAGAATCTGTATATACAGAAATATAAATTTTTGAAAACTTAGAAATTATACAGATTTTACAGATATGTTTACAAGTTTCGGAAAAACAATACAGATTTATACAGATTTTTGAGCCAAAGTCAGAATACAAATTTTGGATATTGCTGTCAACAAAAAATATCAGCGTGACAATCCCAGTTAGAGTTATAAATACTTGGATTTTCTTTGTTTCTTGTCGATTTTTTGCCTTTTTTTTTAATTATTGATACAGATTGAAAATACAGATTTTCTGCTTTGAAATACAGATATACAGATTTTTTTACGAAAAATGTACAGATTTAAATGTGGCAACCCTGGGGGTAATCTGCCCCATTCACAAGAAAGGCGACCATTTGGAATGTGAGAACTTCAGGGCGATCACTATTTTGAATGCTGCCTACAAAGTGCTATCCCAGATCATCTTCCGTCGTCTATCACCTAAAACAAATGAGTTCGTGGGAAGTTATCAAGCCGGCTTCATCGACGGTCGGTCGACAACGGACCAGATCTTTACCGTACGGCAAATCCTCCAGAAATGCCGTGAATACCAGGTCCCAAAGCATCACCTGTTCATCGACTTCAAAGCGGCATACGACAGTATGGACCGCGCAGAACTATGGAGAATCATGGACGAAAACGGTTTTCCTGGAAAGCTGACTAGACTGATTAAAGCAACGATGGACGGTGTGCAAAACTGCATAAGGGTTTCGGGTGAACTATCCAGTTCATTCGAATCTCGCCGGTGACTGCGACAAGGTGATGGACTCTCATGCCTACTCTTCAACATCGCTCTGGAAGGTGTGATGCGACGAGCCGGGCTCAACAGCCGGGGAACGATTTTCACAAAATCCGGTCAATTTGTGGGCTTTGCGGACGACATGGATATTATCGCTAGATCATGTGGAACGGTGGCAGAGCTGTACACCCGCCTGAAACGCGAAGCAGCAAAGGTTGGACTGGTTGTGAATGCCTGAAAAACAAAGTTTTGTTTTGAGGTTATGGCTTTCAGTCTTGGAAGAAAAACTCAAAAACGGATTGTTAAGTCTTCATACGACGTTTCGGTCACTATATTGTGCCTTTCTCAAGGATTCTGTGGACAATGATTTTCTTATGTTGTGTTTATGATTTTATGTGTATGTTACTCACTAACTATGCTCCGTTCTCTCGTAACATAGGCCCACAGCATAGGCCAAATTTGTCCCAGACGAACGTATCGCTGCAACAAGAATCGTGAGTATCAGGCGAACATGCTGTGTAGGCGAACTGTTTATCGTCCGGTTTACTTACCCTGCCGCCTGCGGCGGTGGTTCGGTAGAGGGGAATTCCGAAAACGATCCGGGTCGCAGAACTACGATGCAGTTGCCTGTTTGGCGCCACTTTTACTCTGATTGTATTGATTCTTGTTGTAACGATTCGTCTGTCTGTCGGACAGCCTCGCTTCGTGTATTGTTTCTCAGTGTGTGCAGTACGCCGGCATACGTATTGCTGAGGTTGCCTGTATCTGTGCGCTTGTTGACCGTGTTGTGTGTGTTTACAATATGGCATGTTTCGAGTATGTGTAGGTTCTGTTGCTTAAAACTAGAATCCACTATTCGTGTACGATCGAATGCGAAGACATGATGGTTGGCTGCCGAAAGGTCTAGCAGCGCCGTCCGTTCTCGCAGCTGTGCAACCTCCACGTCCTCCGTCGTCTTGCCCTGGTCCCACAAGCTTTGTAGCCGGTTGGAACAGGAGCGGTGACTAGAGATCCTCGTTTGCAGCTTGTTCGTCGTCATGCCTACGTAACACGCAGGACAGTCTGCGCATGGGATGTTATAAATCACGTTCGATCTACTGTTTTTATCCTCGACGTCTTTCACCGGAGGCAGCATGTTACCGACGGTTTTGGCATTTTTTGAGCTAATGGTCACATTTGGGTAGTCTTTCTTCAGGATTTTCTGAATGTTTCCCGATAACTGCCCAACCTGTACCATGGAACGGTAGATCGTTTCCTCGCTGTCTGTGACGTCTTCGTTGGTAGGGTTAACCTGTCGTTCTCTCGATCGATCGATGAGGCGGTTGATCATCGTGGTGGGGTAATCGTTCAGTTTGAGCTGGGTGGTGATGATGTCACGTGTTGTGGCTGTTGGTTGAGAAGGTTTGGACACGGCGGATGAAATTGTTCGCCACGTTTACCTTCTGTTTGATGCTGTGCGCCGAGTGGTAATTCAGAAACCGTCCTGAGGCGATTGGCTTCATGTACCACTCGGTTTTGATCGTTTGGTCGGGTTGTCGAACCAGTAGCAGGTCGAGAAAGGGAGTTTTCCCGTTTTCTTCAACCTCCACTGTGAACTGGATTTTCTCGTTGTATTCATTGAAGATTTTCCTCACCTCCTCGATCTTGTCCTTGGGGACTGCCAGCATCAGGTCGTCCACATACTTCTTCAACACGGGGAACGGGAAATCGATTCTCGCAACGACGTTGTCTAGTAATGCCTCCATCACTAGATCCGCGATGGTGGGTGATAGCGGATTACCCATCGCTGTGCCGAAAACTTGTCGATAGAACTGTCCCTTGAACCGGAAGTAGCTACAATCGATGCAGAACTCGGTCATCTCCTGGAACAAGTCTAAGTTTATGTCGGTGTGTTGCTTGATATTTTCCCAGTTGTGGATGACGTCACGTATCACCAGGTCCTTGGGGATACACGTGAACAACGACACGACGTCCAAGGAAATAAGGACGTAGTCCGGTGGCAGTTGCACGCTGTTAATGTACTCGCAGAACGTGTACGAGTCCGTCGCATTGTACTTGCCGGTGATGGATTTTTGGATGATTTTGCCTACGAACTGTGACAGTGTGTACGACGGTGACGTCATGCACGGTACCACCGGTCTCAGTGGTAGTCCCTCCTTGTGTGCTTTTGGTGCACCGTATATTCGGGGAGCTGTCGCTTTGTAGGTTTTCATCCTCCTTTCGGTGGCACGATCGATGAGCTTCAAATCCGCCAGGCGCTTGGCGAAATTGTTGTTACGTGTCTGGTACCCTGCCGTTGGATCTCGGTTGAGCTTCAAGTACGTTTCGTCATCGTCGATCATGCGTTGCATTTTGCTCTCGTATTCGTCCCGTTTCATCACCACTGTTCTGTTCCCCTTGTCCGCCTCCGCAATGACCAGTTCGGGGTGTTGCTTTAGAAACGCTCTCGTTGATCTGATGGTGGTGCGGTAGAAATTGGTCACCGCATCGTGTCTCCCTTTTCCCCTCTCTGCGTGGAGAAAATTCTGGATTTGGTTTGCAACCGCGCACCTGTTGCGTTCCTGGATCGCTTCCTCGTTGTTTGTTTGAATGATGTTCTCCACGTCCGCTATCAGGTGGTAGATAGGGAGCTCATTCATATCCGTGTATGGTAACGCGAACTTCGATCCCATACTGAGAAGCAGCTCGACGTCTTTTGGAACAGTGACGTCAGTGCTATTGAACAACGATTTTGTGTTGTGGCTCGGCGTCCGGTTCGCGGTGGCCTCTAGCGACCGATCGATGATCGCTTGGTACTTCCTGTCTGTCCTACTCGAGTTGTTTCTTACGTGCCGGTCGTAAAACGAATCTTGGTTCTCGAAGAAGAGTCTGCTTTCATTCTCCGGAACAGCGTGGCCGATTCGTGTCTTGAGATCGGCAAGATTTCGCTTGAGTTGTTTGACCGTGTGAAAGGTGTGTTTGATTTCCACGTTCAAGATCGCCTTCTTGAAACGGGCGACGTGTCGATCCAGTTCGTGGAGATACGGACTGTTGTCTTCGATTAACGGAAAGACGCACTTGAAGACGTTGGTTATGTGCGTGGGAAACACCCCCGTTCTCCTGCATCTGAGAAGGAAGTCCTTTCTGGTCACCATGTTTCCGAGTTTTCGATTCTGCGTGGCGTAATCTTTGAAGAGTGTTCTGGTGGCGGATCCGAATTCATTGTCCAGTCGTTGAAAGTAACTTGCCATGTTGAACTTTCTTAAGGAATCGACTGTTGATCTTATGTTTTGAGGTTATGGCTTTCAGTCTTGGAACAAAAACTCAAAAACGGATTGTTAAGTCTTCATCCGACGTTTCGGTCACTATATTGTGCCTTTCTCAAGGATTCTGTGGACAATGATTTTCTTATGTTGTGTTTATGATTTTATGTGTATGTTACTCACTAACTATGCTCCGTTCTCCGTTTGAGTTTTTCTTCCAAGACTGAAAGCCATAACCTCAAAACATAAGATCAACAGTCGATTCCTTAAGAAAAACAAAGTACATGCTGGTAGGCGGAACCGAACACGACCAGATCCGTCTGGGTAGTAATGTTACGATAGACGGGGATACTTTCGAGGTGGTGGAGGGATTCGTCTACCTCGGATCCTTACTGACGGCTGACAACAACGTGAGTCGTGAAATTCGGGCCTACTACGGGCTCCAGAAGAAACTGCGGTCGAAAATGATTCACCCACGCACCAAAAGCACCATGTACAAAACGCTAATAAGACCAGTGGTCCTCTACGGACATGAGACATGGACCATGCTCGAGGAGGACCTGCAAGCACTCGGAGTTTTCGAGCGACGCGTGCTAAGGACGTTCTTTGGCGGTGTGCAGGAGAACGGTGTGCGGCGAAGAAGGATGAACCACGAGCTCGCTGCACTTTACGGCGAACTCAGCATCCGGAAGGTGTTGCAAGAATGCCGCCCAAGCAACACACATGTTATAATAGAGTTACGACAGCGCAAGTTTTGGTTGTATAGAAGTTTATTTTACGTAATTCTAACATTGTGTTGAAATAACGTAAAATAAACTTCTATACAACCAAAACTTGCGCTGTCGTAACTTTTATATAACATGTGTGTTACTTGGGCGGACAACAACCCTGCAAAGCTAGTGTTTGCAACAGATCCGGTTGGCACAAGAAGGCGTAGAGCGCAGAGAGCACGATGGGCGGACCAGGTGGAGCGTGATCTGGTGAGCATTGGGCGCGACCGAGGATGGATAGCGTCAGCCACAAACCGAGTATTGTGGCGTACTATTGTTGATTATGTCTTGTCTTAATGATGTTGAACAAATAAATGTATGTATTTGCTTTCAAAAGTTTATTTCCAAGTTCCTGTATATATCAGACATATATTGACTGTATGTCAACCTATTATATGTGCATCATTGGTACAAATTTGGGCTCGATTGATTAATCTTTCGCAAAGTTAGAAACGTTCGGGTAAAACACTATTTTTTAGACAACTCATTTTTGAGCTGTCATATCTCGGAAACCAGTGAACCGAATTGAATGAAAATTTGAACGTACACTAACAACATACAAATGCTTCAAAACACAGATACTTTTTGAACGTTGAAAAAAGTTATCATAGATAGACACTTTTTGGATTTTTCTCGAAAAAATGTAATTTTTTTACGTCAATGTCAATGAATTCTAGTGTTGATGTCCAAAGATTTTCCACTTCTGTTCTCAAGTTATTTTCAATCAGATATATTAGAGCCAATTTAGCTTAAAGGAAGAACACATTTTGTAATTTTTGTGTGGTATTGTAAATTAGATTAATTTTCCTCTATATGGGTAAAAATTTCAACCCAGTATAACTTAATTCGCTGTGAAACAATATTACATTTTATAACGTTGTACTAAGTATCAATATATTGTTGATAAACGTTAAAAAATTCATTCAATTCGGTTCATTGGTTTCCGAGATATGACAGCTCAAAAATGAGTTGTCTAAAAATAGTGTTTTACCCGAACGGTTCTAACCTAGTGAAAAACTATTCAATTGAGCCCAAATTTGTACCAATAATGCACATATAACAGGTTGATAAACAATCAAAATTTGAGTATTTTTGATGCACTCTATGAAAAGTTACAGCATGTTGAATTTTTTTGTGGGAGAAAAAAAGTTGCCTATTCCAAACATTTTGGCCACCCCCTGTATATAGTCAAATTGTATGAAAAACATTCATTTTGTTCGGGTTGTGTTCGAAGAAATCGTTATGAAAATACCATTAAAATGAAATTGAGTGCTCAATCATGTTCCAATACATTCATTTAGGCTAAAACTAGCAAACTACTTTGATTTGTCAATTTTTGCCAGGTATTTGCCAGGACCACTGTGCGACTTTATAGAAGACGCCAACCTCGAGCAAAGGCGGATAACAAAATGATAACAAGTTTTGTTACCTGGTTATAATTCGTTTGATAATTGAATTTGTTATCATTAAGGTTGAATTAAGAGCCAACATATCAAAAATGATAACCCAAATTTACTCCACGAATACCAAAATGATAAGAAGTTAAGTTATCATTGAGTTCAAGTTGATAACTAATTGTGTTATACAATATTTTATTCAATATTACATTTTTGAAAAAATACAGCTGATTGATAACAGGTGTTGTTATCATTTAGTTATCATTCAGAGCTATTTTACCGGCCAATATAGTAAAAATCTACTTTACCGACATAGTTATCGACCCGGATGAAACCGTAAAGACGTTGGGTATCTGCTGAAAACCTGAGCGAGACTAATTTCAGTTCAACTATCACGTAATACAAAACATCCGGCAAGCATCGAAGAGATCCACCCTGTCCACCATTTCTCAGCTATTTGACCCGTTGGGGCTAGAAGGGTCGATTGTTGTACATTCGGGAAAAACGCTGATGCAGGAGTTGTGATTGGTAGCCTGTTCCTGGGATGACGAAGTCACTGATACCGTGGAGCGTCAACTTCCAAAACTGTCAGAATTTCCAAACAAATTCCTTCTTCTTCTGGTTAATTTCCACGGTGGTGCTCCAGTGGATAAAATCCCTTACAAACACGAAAAAGACCTGTGTGGCCAGAAGAGCATCCGAGATTCAGACAGCAACCAACGGCGCTCGATGGAACCATGTAGCATAATCGGAGAACCCCGCTGGTACATGTACAGAGAATCTGCGCTGAAGGTCAAATCACCTGGCACTTAAACCCAAGCCTTTTTTTTTCTTCTAAACCATAGGGGGGAAATCTGCTCAACAAACACCCTAACAGGAAGGTTATGGTAGTGTGGGGTTAAGGCCGTCTTCTACAACAGTAGTAATAGCCAGGACTACTCTCTTCTCGACCCACTAAAACACATTCCTATGGTCGCCAAACCCTTCGTCTCTCCGGTACCACCAAGAAGGCATTGCTTCAGAGAGAGGCTAGTGCACATCGCACCCTCAAGGTTAGCTGCGTAGCCTGCAGCAACGAAGATCGATGACTCGTAGCATGCTGGCGCTTAGCCAGTTTCCCGAGAGGTCCTCACCACTACCACCTAAAACCCAAGCCTAAACCCGCCCAACGCACCACCTTTCGGAGGGCTATGGAAGGCTGCAGTGAAAGTAGCAAAATCACAACTGCATCGCCAATTGAGGAACTCAGGGTATTTCGTGTAAATCCTATTGAGATCCATTAGCCTCTGCCCTTCAAATCCTACCCCTGTCTCTGCGTGGCATCGGCCAGGCTGGGAAACTCGGTATGTGGAACTGCCGATCTCTCAACTTCATTGGGAGCACCCGCATACTCGCCGATCTACTGAAGGACCGCAGGTGCGGCATCGTAGCGCTGCAGGAAGTGTGTTAGACCGGATCCATGATGCGAACGTTTAGAGATAATCATACCATCTACGACCGCTGCCCAAGACCAGGGGCCTACATCGTCGAAACCAAAACATGACGCTGAAAGCGAGCGCCCATCAGCAACGGACGGACGCCGACGACGGGAACATTCATAACAACATGCATGCGCTTCGCTTCATCCGTCCTTCTTGTCACTTTCTTCGACGCAACGACGGGTGGCGGCTCATTTTCACACCGACTGGGATTCAATTGAAATTTTCAAATTGTCTAAAATGTATGTTTGCTTAATTTGTTTTATGGGTAATACACTATATCAGTAAAATATGCATAGCATACATTAACATTATACAGATTTGCCGGTTGTTACACTCATTAATTGAGTTATAACAGAGAAATTCAGTCGATACCGAACGAGCGTGTGTGTGCTTGTGAGTGCGAAACAAAGTGGCATCTGCGACGGCGCAGCACCGTCGGTTCATCGGTGACGATGACAGTCGAGCTGAGCGACGACGACGGCGCCTTGTTTCCATTGACGATTGAAAACATTGTTTACAAACTTCGTCTGAAAATTTCAATTGAAATTGAAAATGTAGGGCCCTGGCCAAGACACTACGTAGAGTTCATCATAGAAGCTCTAGACGTTTAGGTAGGCATTCAGATCGACAATTGGAAAGTTTAGTGCCCACCAGCTGACGAACGACAATGGCATATGACTAATTGATTTCCACTCCTCTAAAAGGTTCTACCCCATTTGGCATAATATCTTTTAGCATGAAAGCCATTTGGCTTAACAAGGGTTATGCATATTCTTACCAAGAAGGCTGTTCTTCGTATTATGCCAAACGGCATTATGCCAAATAACCGTAATGCCAAATGTCCTTTATGCCAAATGGTCTTTATGCCAAATGACATTATGCGAAAAAGTGTTATGCCAAATGGCCCTCCTGTAGATCTGCAAAGCAAACGGAATTGCTAATCGACAATGTTCTGATTGACGGACGGCACTTCTCCAACATTATCGACCTCAGGACCTATCGTAACGCTAACATCGACTCTGAACACTACGTGGTGATGGTCAAACTGCGCCCAGAACTAACAATGCACAGTACTGGCGGCCGCCCGGTACGGTCCAGAGTGACTGGAGCAACAGGATGCCGTCTTAGCTACACGTAGCATCTCGGGGCAGTGTTGCCAGACAAGGGGGAGCTCGGGATAACCCCTCTAAACGAACGGATTGATGAGGAGTGCGGAGTGATTTTAGAGGAGAAGAACTCAGCGAAGGCGGTAATGCTGCAGCATCGAACCTGGTAGAACGTGGATTGGAACGATACTAAAGGGGATGAAACCCTACCCTTCATGAAGTTCTACGATCCTTATCTACTATCTATGTATTTGTCCCGAAAATTCTTCATGTTGCGAATCGAAATGTGCAGGGATAAGGACGAGAGCCTCTTGAAGCAAGAACATGAAGTGATTGAAAGGTGGAAGTTGCACTTCGCTGAACCTCTGATGTTGTTGAGCCACAAACTATTCTTGCGGTAGAATATCTTAGTAAAACACATGATTTCCGAGCAATCATCCTTTTCATAGATACACAACTCAATTTCCACCATACAAGATGACATCATTTCCAATCAAATCCAATCAAGGCTCTACAATGTAGAGTCTACATATCTACAACCCACCTACATTGTTCTCGTGCCTAGCTGAAATGGAACGCAATCTAATCTTCGCATACCTACATGTGGATGGATGGATATTGGATACCTTGCGCAGCAACGCACCGAGAGCAGAGTAGGTGATCTTTCCGAGACACACCTTCATCCAATTCGAACCAACCAAGCGCACCATCGACCGAACGACGATCGACTTTTCACGCTACGGTGGGCACCAAAATGTTAGGCAATCTCAGCCCACCTTCTTCTCGATTCCTCCGAGATAAGACGGTAGCTAAGACCTAATAACTCGGGCGACCTCCCTCATTCTGGCTGAACTGGCTGGCTGCTGCTGCAGCAGCAGCAGCCGTTGTTGAATTTGTTTGACAACCAATCCGTCTTCCTCCGTGGTGTGCTGCTCGAATATAGCTTCCAGCAAGCAGATTGATCAATTTATCATCATCATCTACTGCTGCTGCTGCTGCTACCATCACCCGCCCATCGCCCATCCCACACACCAACGTATAGGTACACGATCAGCTGCGTGCGATCGTGCAGGAATCTCCTCTCATTTTGATGGAAAGCAGATCATTAGATTGATCAGCTGATCACGCCAGCAGCAGCGAAGAAGGCACCGCCCGAAGGCACGCGACTTGAATTTCTTCCGAAGGCTTTCGATCTCTCAGCTGGTGCTGGTGCTGAAATGATCGATCGAGCACCGGCGGCGGAGCTGGGGCACAGGCTCGACTCACTCGGACATTTCCGGACTGATTGAAAATCGGGTCACAGCCTCTCGCTGTTGGCTGGCTGGCTGCCAGTCAGGCCCTCATCACACTCAATCTCATTGGTCATTGCTGCGCTGCGCTGTCGCCGTCGTCGATCGTCATTTTACGAATGTTTGACGTGGGCTTTTCTCTCCTCAACAACCGTTTCATATGCGAACGCGATGCGAATCGTAATCAAATAGGTATTTGTGTGTGATATTGTTTTTGTCTTTTAATTGGCCATTCGCGAGCGTTTTCCTGACCGATAACGAAGCGGCAATCGGGGTAACGAGATGCGCCGATTTCACGGTTATTTCTTCGCTGGTTTCGTGGTGCGGTGGCACATATGATGGCAGTTGTGGGTAAAATGGTTTCGTTGGGGCTTTTTATAATTGCCTTGGAAGGCCATTTCGGGTCGCGCAAATAGACAGGCAGGCAGGCAGGCAGACAGACGTCAGACCACGAATGATGGTTGGCTGTTATCGGATGATCCCCGTCAGGCTTTGGAATGTTTCTGCGGAGAGGTGGACAGTTTACCTACATTGGATTCGAACGGGTATAGTAGATTTTGGAACTGCGATTAGGTGACATACCGTTGCAGCTGTGACCAGGGATGGCATTCACCATTTGCAAAGAGTTACATTCACTAGCTACTATCTCAGTTCATAAGCATGCTACCAAAAAACAATGTATGGATGACTTTTACCTTGTAGTTTTATCTGAAAGTTTACCGAATATCATAAGGGTCGCACACGCATGCTTAACTCGTGAGCGAGCTGTGAACGCAACTCTCCACGCCGTGAATGTAATTTACATTCACGGCGTGGAGAGATGTTTTCACAGCTCGCTCACGAGTTAAGCATGCGTGTGCGACCCTTATGATATTCGGCAAACTTTCAGATAAAACTACAAGGTAAAAGTCATACATACATTGTTTTTTGATAGCATGCTTATGAACTGAGATAGTAGCAAGTGAATGTAACTCTTTGCAAATGGTGAATGCCATCCCTGGCTGTGACGGGTAATTGCGATTGTCAATTGAATTGAGTATGGGTGAGTGACACATTGCCGAAAAATATCATTAGAAGAACTCTTATGTTTGTAGCTATTCCTCTTAAGTCTAGGCTATCTAGAGCTATCGTAGTTGCATAGAGAACCAAGAAACTGGATATTTTTTGCATAATTTTACTCATATCTTTTGACCAAGAGAGTCAATTTTCAAAATCAAAATTGTTTTAGCAAAAGGACTAGTTGTGCTCTCATGTGCATACATGGAGATTGTATTATGATATAGTATTTTGGAGACTTAGCTGTAATTATATGATCATACAGGTCTTAGCAGAGATCGTGAAGCAGAAGGTGTCGAAGTCTACCCAGACTAAGGCCATCGCATTCGTGGGTAGCCCAAAGAGTACGCTTAAGTTTTTACGCGGATTTTTACGTGATTTTTTAAGTGGTCCGCGGAGGCATTTCAGAAAGTTTCATACGATTTTAGGCAGGTTTCTGAGACATTAGAGAGGCGTTACATAGGCGTTTTCGGAGCTTTCGGAGAGATTCAGGTGCATCTCGAAGGGTCTCAGGTACGTTACAAGAGGTCTGACGGGATTTCAAGAAGCTCTGGATGATTTTCAGCAGAGTGTAGTTAAAGTTCTTACGTGAGCACAAACCCAAGAAATTGCAGCCTCATAGTATTCTTTCCGGAATCCTCTCAGGATTCTCTCCGAATTCCTCTCAGGATTCTCTCCGGAATCCTCTCAGGATTCTATTAAGAATCCTTTCAGGGTTCTCTCAGGAATATTCTCAGAATTCTCTCCGGAATACTTTCAGGGTTCTTTCCGGCATCCTCTTATGATTATCTCCAGAATCATCTCAAGATTCTCTCTGGAATCCTCTCAGGGTTCTCTCTGGAAACCTCTCAGAATTCCCTCCGGAATCCTCTCAGGGTCCTCTCCGGAATCCACTTTCTGGAATGCTCTCAGGATTCTGTATGGAAACCTCGCGGAATTCTCTCCAAAATTATCTCAGGATTCTATCAGGAATCCTCATGAGTTTCTATCCGGAATCCTCTCTGGAATCCTCTCCGGAATCATCTCAGGTTTTTCTCAAAATTTTCTACAGAGTCCTCTCAGGATTCTATCAGGAATCCTCATAATCTTCTTTCCGGAATCCTCTCAGAATTCTCTCCAGAATCCCCTCAGGATTCTCTCCGGATTCCTCTCAGGATTCTCTCCGGAATCCTCTCAGGATTCTATTAAGAATCCTTTCAAGGGTCTTTCAGGAATATTCTCAGGATTCTCTCCGGAATCCTTTCAAGGTTTTTTTCCGGCATCCTCTTATGATTATCTCTGGAATCATCTCAAGATTCTCTCTGGAATCCTCTCAGGATTTCTTGAAGAATCCTCTCATCATTCTATCAGGAATCCTTTCTAGATTCTCTCAGGAATCCTACTGGAATTCTCTTCGGAATCCCCTCAAGATTATTTGTGGATTTCTCTTAGGATTATCTCCTGCATCCTCTCAGGATTCTCTCCGGAATCCTCTCAAGTTTCTCTCTGCAATCCTCTCAGGATTCTGTATGGAAACCTTGCGGAATTCTCGCCAACATTATCTCAGGATTCTATCAGGAATCCTCATAGTTTTCTTTCCGGAACCTTCTCCGGAATTCTCTCAGGTTTCTCTCAGAATTTTCTCCAGAGTTCTCTCAGGATTCTATCCGGAATCCTCATAGTCTTCTTTCCGGAATCCTCTCAGGGTTCTATCAGGAATCCTTCCAGGATTCTCTCAGGATCCTGTCAGGATTATCTCCGGATTCCTCTTAGGATTCTCTCAAAAATCTTCGGAATACTCTCAGATTTCTCTCCGGAATCCTCTCTGTGTCCTCTCCGGAATCATCTTATGATTATCTCCGGAATCCTCTTGGGATTCTCCGGAATCCTCTCAGGATTTTGTTTAGAATCACCACCACCCCCCCCCCCCCAGAATTTTATTCGGAATGTTCTCAGGATTTTTTTTCCAGAATCCTCTCAGAATTCTGTACGGAATTCTCACCAGATTCTCTACGAAAACCTCGTGGGAATACTTACAGGATTTTCTCGGGAATCTTATCAGCATACTATATGAAATCCT
The DNA here is from genome assembly GCF_035046485.1 of Aedes albopictus. Classification (NCBI taxonomy): domain Eukaryota; kingdom Metazoa; phylum Arthropoda; class Insecta; order Diptera; family Culicidae; genus Aedes; species Aedes albopictus. Next base: position 45,796,695 of record NC_085136.1, read on the forward strand.
CGTGGAATTCTCTTAAAAACCCTATCAGATTTTTTTCGGAATCCTCTTATGATACTAATGGGAATCCTCTCAGGATTCTACCTGGCATCCTCTGAACGTTCTCTCCAGAATCAACTAAGGATTCTCTACAACAACCTCGTGGGATTCTCTCCTCCAGCATCCTCTCAGAAATCTCTCCGGAATCCTTTCATTTTACTTTGCGGAATCCTCCCAGGCTTCTCTCCGGAATCCGCTCAAGATTATTTTTGAAATCACCTGAAAAATTCTCTCCGGAATAAACTCAGCATTCTCTCCGGAATCTACTCAGAGTTCTATTCCTGGAATCCTCTCAAGATTCCCTCTAAAATCCTCTCAGGTTTCTTTTCGGCATCCACTCAGGGTTTTCTTTGAAATATCGCGAAAAAAAAAATTGCAGTGTACTCCAGCGAATACTTCAGAAAATATCCAGGAAATTTCAAAAAAAATCTGCCAGGAACCTTTGGAATTTTTTTAGAGAATTACATTACTTCAGGAATTAATTTAAGAACTCCTAAAAAACAAACGTTCCTTGGATTTTTTTTTCAAATTGCTCCATATATTCCTTTGCACGAAACGTTCTTCCAGAACATATTCCGTGGATTACTTCAGAAATTTCTCTGTCATTTCCTAGAGGATACTCTGGAAATTTTTCCAAGAAAGCTTCTTATTGCTTCCTCCCGTAGGCATAGGTTTCTTCAGAAATATCCCCATAGATTCATCAAAAAATCGTAGGAGATTTTTTTAGGAAATCATCCACAGGTTTCTTCAGAAATCCTTCATAGTTTCTTTTTGAGGAGATTCTTAAAGAAAATCTTTACAAGATTTCTCCATCAAATTGTCCAAGGTTTCCTTACAGACTGCTTCAGCAAATAGATTCCTTCCAAAATGTCTCATGGAATCCTTTTAGGTAAACTTCCATGGGTTTCTGCTAAACCTCCACCACCAGTGACTATTTAAGAAATTTTTCTAGAAATTCATTTAGTAAAGTTTTGGTAAATTTCTCCAGGAATTCCTTCAGATTTCTACAACGTTTTTTTTTTCAGAAATTCGTATAACTATTTCTTCAAAGGAGTCTATCAGAATTGTTTAGTAATTGCTCTAAGTATTCCACTGAAAATTTCAGCAGGAATGTGTTCAAGAGCATCTTCAGCACATTTCGTTATTACTTTCCATGATTCAGCTGGAATTCATTTAGAAATACCTTCAAGATTTCCTCCAGGTATTCCTCCATATAGTTCCCCACAAATTGCTTCGTTATTTACTCTTGGCATAACTCCAAGAATTACTCCTACAGACACTTATCTAAGCGTTTCTCCAGATATACCAACAGGAATTGAATCAGAAATACGTTAAATAATTTATGTAGGGTATTTCTCCAGGAATTTTCCTGATTAATTCTCAATCAACTTATCTACAAATTCCACCAACGGTTTCGCAAGGAGTTTCTCCAGGTATTTTTTCAAGAACTTCTACGGAGATTCCTCCTGAGATTCCATCATCAAAACGTATAGGCTTTCTTCAGATACTCCTCTAGAGAAATGTTCAAGAGTACTTACTGAAATTTCCATCCAGGGTTTTAAGGCAGTTCTTATTGAAATTGGCCAAAAATGCTGGAAAAGTTGTTAAAAAAAATCTGAAATGACATCTAAAAAATATCTATATGATTGTCTGAAGGAGTTTTTTGAAAACCTCTTGAAAAAAATCTGGAAGGATTCCTGGAAAAAAAATCCTGTTGCAGTATCTGAAGTTATCCCTTGAGACATTTCTGGATGAATTGCTGTGAGAATACACGAATAAAATTTCTAATATATCTGCATCATACAAAAAATACATATGTTGAATAGTTTTAAGGCATTTTTTAATGTGTTGGTTTCAGGGGGATTTAGGAGTTGTTTTTGCAGGTTATAGGATGGTCTCTAAAGAAAGCTCTAGAAATGTTTCAGAGGATTAAAAGATTTTTCAGGGCAGGTCAAGTCGTTTCAGGGGGTTTTCAGACAAATATCAAGCCATTCCCAGACGTTTTAGGGGATTTTATTCGTGTTATTATATTTTCAGGGAGGTTTGGAAATGGCTACCGCAGATTGCAGGAAGCTTTCAGGGCTGTTTCAAAAGGAGTTCCCAAGGAGTTGTTTGATGGTGTTTTAGTAATTTTATGGGATTATGGAACGCACCTGACACGCTCAGGAAACCCCCTTAAACCAGCTAGAACGCCCCTCAATCCTTAACAAACTTCCTGAAACATCCCTGAAATGCCCTTCAAATCATATACATGCCACTTGAATGGTCTGAAACGCAATCGAAACCTCCTGGAATGCCCCCGAAACTACCTGAAGCGCCATACAACGCCTCACAAATTCCCTGGTACACCCCTGAAAAGCCCATGAAACCAGCATGGGTCACCCACTATACTCTGTGGAACGCTCTGGGACGTCCCTGAAGCCTTCTGGAGACCACCTAGAACACTCCTGGAATGCCTCTGAAGTTCAAGACTCCAGTGAAATACCCCTGATACCTTTTCTGAGCTTGACGGTCTTTTGGTGGAAGTGTTATGGGAGGACATCCACGTAGATGTCCAGACCTATGCAAGGCCTACGACATAAGAACACTCAAGCGATGGGATATCCAAGGACGTATATTTATCTTTATTGTGGAATGGGCAGACAGATTAGACTTCAACGTTTCCCATCGAGAAGTTTAACCTGATGTATGTCTGTTTCGTCCTTCGGTGGACAGCATCCGTGAGCAAACAGCCAAGGCCGTGCGCGTGAAGAAACTAGTCGGTTTCATACTAAGTAGACCACCCTTGGGGCTCTGAATAAACACTTTTCGGAAACCTCTCGTGGCCCCTGGCTTACACATCCGAATTGTGAAGCATATGAAGTATAGGTACATTCCAGATTTCACCAGTAGATTCTCTACTGATGGAGTGTGGAAGGTTACCACTGGCACATTTGGCTAGCTTCTAAGGCTGCGCGGGCCCTGGAAAGGGAATACCTATCTGGTGGGATGCCGTTAGTCCTGCCAGCACGCCTCGTACCAGTGCAGTGGCATGATCGTATGTTGACCAAACTCCCAGCGTTAACCACTAGGCCTAGGATGCAGATGTCTCAAAGATCTACTGGCGAATGAGGAAAGCTTTCGGGACTCGTCTGGTGCCAACCCTGAAGTGGCCTTGGCCGACTTCAGAGAGGTTACAGCTCATTGGTATAAGAGGGTGTAGGTTATGTAGTGCCTGGGGAGGCTATAACTCGCTGAGGCCGATCACCCGGTCTCTGAAGCCTATCGGGTCTCGGACTGTTGTAGCCTCAGACTCCACGAGTTGTCTATCTGCCCTAGAGCATGGGGAAGTTAGACACCCGCGACTAATTGAGGTTCAAGGATACACTAACATAACATTTATCTGGTTCCCTGGGATACGTAGGCGTCCGAAATTCTGGAAAATCACGATGGTATCCGTCATCCAGTGCGGTAAGGTTAATGAAAGGAAAATACCCAACATTACCTCTAGTTCGCGGGTGTGAAGAACCAGCGTGAGGCGTTACAGGGACGTTTTTGGAAGGGGGGTATAGAGTGTGTCAGGGTATCATGTGCGTTACATGGGATCCCAAAGTGGTTTTAGAGTTTTTCGGTGCCGTTTCAGGAAGTTGCTTAGAATTTTCAGAAGTTTTCAGAGGCGTAATACAGGGAGGTTTTGAGGGTTTCTGAGCGGCTCGTGCGCGTTTCAGAAAATCGAGAGATTTTCAAGAGGAATTCAGCGGCAGTTCAGGAAGTTTCAGAGGATTTTCAGAGGATTTCTCAGGCGTTACAGTGGCGTTTCGGGGGTTTCAGAGGGTCTCGTGAGCGTTCCATGAAGTCAAAATGGGTTTCATTCTGCCAGGATGTCCTCCATGGTTGATAGTTGGGTTAACAGGAGCCATGGGGAAGTAACATTCCACCTGGCTCAGGTCCTTTCAGGCCATGGTTGCTTCCGATAGTGCAGACGCTACACAGGAGGCGGTCCAAGGGTTCGGAGTCGGCTACATAGGTCATACCGGTGCCCCGCAATGAAAATAGATAGCTGGTAGGGCCTGAGCTACAAATCTGGTCAAATCGCGTTGCACGCAAGTTTCAGTTCTTGGTGCTTGCAAAACAGTTGGACGCGGGCGTGGTGGTTGGCCCTGCCCTCTCTGAAGCAATGCCTTCTTGGTGATTACGGAGAGATGAAGGGTTTGGCGACCATGGGATTGTGTTGAGTGGTTCGAGGAGAAAGTACACTAAAACCTCTTTATATGCATGTTATTTTTATGCACTTTTAATTTATGCACCTTTTTTATGCCCTGCATAAAAAGAGGGAAAGCTACTCAGAGTCAGAACCAATATTGTGCATAAGAATATTTAATAATGAAGGGAACTATTGCAACGGCGGCCAAGGAGTGTTTACAGAGGAGAGCAAAGGAAGATTACAGGTACGTTTTTGGGTGTTTCCGAAGGTCTCATGTGCATTACATGGGGTCCGGAGGGGTTTAAGGGGGATTTTGGAGACATTTCAAGACGTTTCAGAGCATTTTCTGCGGGATTCAGAGGCGTTACGAAAGCGTTACGGATAAGTTTTCGGGGTTTGGAGCCTCTCAAGTGCGTTACATGGGGTTCGAGGGGGCTTAAGGAGAATTTTGGAGGCATTTCAAGACGCTTCAGAGTATTTTATGTGGGATTAAGACGCGTTACGAAAGCGTTACGGATGAGTTTTCGGGGGTTTGGAGCCCCTCAGGAGCGTTACATAGGGACCGAGGGGGCTTAAGGGGGATTTTAGAGGCATTTCAAAGCGTTTCAGAGCATTTTATTAAGAAGTATTAAGGGATTAAGAAGCGTTTCGATAGCGTTATGGAGGAGTTTTCGGGGGTTTGGAGCCCCTCAGGAGCGTTACATGAGGACCGAGGGGGTTTAAGGGGGATTTTAGAGGCATTTCAAAGCGTTTCAGAGCATTTTAGGTGGGATTCAGAGGCGTTACGGAAGCGTTACGGATGAGTTTTCGGGGGGTTCGGAGCGTCTCAGGTGCGTTACATGGGGTCCAAGGGGGTTTAAGGGTGATTTTGGAGGCAATTCAGAATGTTTTAGACCATTTTTGGTGTGAATAAGAGGCGTTACGAAAGCGTTTCGGAGGAGTTTTCGAGGGTTTGGAGCTCCTCAGGTGCGTTACATGGGGTCCGAGGAGGTTTAAGGGGGATTTTGAAGGCATTTCAAAGCGTTTCAGAGCATTTGCGGTGGGATTCAGAGGCGTTACGGAAGCGTTATGGATGAGTTTTCGGGGGTTCGGAGCGTCTCAGATGCGTTACATGGGGCCCAAGTGGGTTTAAGGGGGATTTTGGAGGCATTACAAGGCGTTTCAGAGCATTTTCAGGGGATCCAGAGGCGTTACGGAAGCGTAACGGAGGAGTTCTCAGGGGTTTCGAAGCCTCTTAGGTGCGTTATATGGTGTCCCCGGGGGGAAGGGGGGGGGGTTAAGGAGGATTTTTGAGACATTTCAAGAAGTTTCAGAACAGACTCTGAAATACCTTAAAACGCCACTCAAACGTCTTGCAACGCCCTTTAAAGGCTCCTGAGACCCCTTGAATTGCCCCTAAAGCCCCTTGGAACGCCCCTGAAACCCACTTAATACTATTGAAATACTCCAGAATCCCTCGTCATCACATAAAAACACAAAAATTAATCGTGGCATGGTGCCGGAGAAGGCTTTGTGACCGAAATGAAAGAACTTACACGAAGAACGTTGCGTTTCAGAATGAATCATGTATTTCTGGTGCTTGAATGTTTTATAACTAGTTTACAAAAAGGGTAGGTATAACTAAAACACAGAGCCAGCGTGATGCGTCGGTCGTCAGGGTTAAACGCTACCAATGTGTCGCGCAGCTGTTGAGTTGCGCTTGCATCAGCATTAAGAAAATGGTCAGGGTTGCGTCGAGGGTGTTTTGCTTTAATGGTCTTTTATGACAACAATAAAAGGAAAGCAGAAAAGAACTGCAACGTTTGGAGGTCGTCGCTCAATTATGCAAATAAAGAGAAAGTTGTGGAAAGTTCTGGAATGTGACTATGTGATGTGATAGGGTTTAGTTTTATGCTGTGAGATTGAATATGAATGCTACACCTCCCCCCTGAAGGAAGAGTGGTATAACCAGTCTTGAAAAAGTTTATGTCTCTCTGGCTTTATGTTTCACAAATTTAAATGCTAATAATATAAAATTTTACCTTCACCATTACGTTACATTTTACACTTAGCCTAGAAATGAATTAAATTTTAATTACTCTGTTCTTATGAACTGTATGCTGAATATTCGTTGCTTCATCCAGTATTGTTATATTTGGATGTGCTATATTGATTACTTTATAGGGTCCTTTATATACTTTGTCAAGTTTATTTCTATTTGGATTTTCTAGCATTACGAGATCATCTATTTCAATGTTTATTGGTTTTGCTGTGACTTGTTGTTTTGTATTTCGATTATTCTTAACCTTGTCAATGATATTTTGAGTTCTAATTGCAGTTGCTTGTAATTTATATTTTAACTCTGCATAATATTGATCATGGTTATAAATTGGTTCTATACGTGGTGGATTCTTTAAGTTATTGGGTAACGTTGCCATTTTTCCAAAAACGAGTTCATATGGTGTATAAGGGATATCTGTGCATGGTGTGGTATTATAACAAAAAGCATAGTAAGGAATCCATTCATCCCAGTCGGTCTGAGATTCATTAACGAACTGTCTAAAATATTCATTTAAACAGCGATGATTCCGTTCTAAGTTTCCGATAGTTTGGGGATGGTATGGAGTTGAAAAGATATGTGTATATTGCAACATTTCAGAGATTTTATTGAATATTTCATTTTTGTACTCGGTTCCTTGATCTGTTCGTATGATCGAAGGTGTTCCGTATATCAAAATGCAATTTTCAATAAATGCTTTAGCAATTGTGGATGCTTGCTTATCTTTGATTGGTTTTACTATGACGTATTTAGACAAATCACATTGAATTGTCAAGGCGTATCTATTATCTGAATTAGACTTTGGAAAAGGTCCAATGGTATCCATGGCTATTGATTCGAATGATTTTAGCGGAGTAGGCGTATGCATGAAATTTTCGTTAGTTCTAATTGTGTGCTTGTGTTGTTTACATGTTATGCATTGATTAACATAATTTGTAATAGTGGCTTTCATATTAGGCCATTTGTAAATTGTTTTCAGTTTACGATATAGTCTGTTTATGCCGACATGTCCGCCAAATGCAGATTCATGGTTTTCAGCAATAATTTTTGTTATACTATTTGTATCTTGTATGTCTTGCTGCGGGATATACAGCAGTATTTGTAGTTTTTGAAGCGTTTCATTGGCTTGATTTTTGAATTCGTGTACACTAATAACTTCGAATATTGTACTAGATAGCGCTAGAGCTATTTTTTCAACATTCAATTCTTTTGCCCATTTCTCTATTTGTTCAAACATGTTTGTTAGATTGGGTACTTGAGTACTTGACTCTCGTGTCAAGACCTTTTTTAAATTTTTGTTCAATATTTTGTATATATACGATTTATTTTTATAGCGCTCTATATATAGTTTTGGTAGGTCATAAATTTCGGTGTTGTTGAGTGATTCAAACGCATTGAGGTGATCAGTCTCGTTGCTGTTTTGTTTCACAGTATTATGTTCTACACTCGGTTGAGTTTCCGTTTTCTTGGACATGGCTCTAGTGGTAACTTTGAGCACTGTCATGTTTTTGAGTATGTCTGAATCGAGTTGGATTCGTGAGAGAGCGTCTGCTCCCACGTTCGTTTTACCTTGTACATATTGGATATCATAATCAAATTCTTCTAGTTCTAATCTCATACGAGTTAGTTTTGAAGTAGGGTTCTTCATCGAAAACAAATAGACTAGAGGTCTATGATCTGTTTTAATTGTGAATTTTGTTCCTATTAGGTATGGTCGAAAATGTAACACTGCCCAGTGGATGGCTGTCAATTCTTGTTCAATTGTAGATTTATTTGATTCACCTTTAGTAAATGCTTTACTTGCAAATGCAATAGGTAAATCAACGTTGTCATAACTTTGGGCAAGGATTGCACCACATGCTACTTTCGATGCATCTGTAATTAAGACAAAGTTTTTCTTGAAGTCAGGAAATCTCAGAACTGGAGGTGAAATTAATTTCCTTTTCAACGTTTCAAAGGCTGTTTTGCACTCTTCGTTCCATTCGAATACTGCATTTTTTCTCAAAAGTTTATTAAGTGGGTGTTCTATATCAGCAAATTTGGGAATAAAACGTCTGTAATAATTACAGAACGCAACAAATCTTCTAACTTCATCTGAGGTTTTCGGAACTGGAAAGTTTTTAATCACATTATATTTTGATGGATCCGGTAAAATGCCTTTTTCTAAAAAATGATGTCCTAAATAGGTAACATCATGTTTGAAAAAATTGCATTTTGCTGGATTCAGTTTTAGATTATATTGCCTTAATCGTTTGAAAACTGTTTCTAGGTTTTTAAAATGGTGATTTACCGAGCATCCGACTACAAGGATGTCATCGATGTACAAGAAGGCACACTCAGGGGGTAAACCACTGAGAGCAATCGTCATCATCCTCTGGAAACTGTTGGGAGAAACATTAAGTCCAAAGGGAAGACGATTGAATTCATAATGTCCAGAAGAGCTCGAGAAAGCTGTGTAGTGTTTAGAATTTTCGTTTAACTCGATCTGGTGAAAACCAGATGCAAGATCAAGAGTTGTAAAGTACTTTGCCCGTCCAAGGTTGTCTAACATCTCGTCAATCCTTGGTAATGGGAATTTGTCTGCAATAATGGTTTTATTAAGTTGGCGGAAATCAACTACTAGTCGCCATTTTTTCTCGTCGTTGTTGGATTTCTTGGGTACTATCAAAATTGGCGAATTGAAAGGAGATATTGATGGTCTGACTATTTTATCATCGACCATTTTTCGCACTTGTTTATCCATTTCTGCTTTATGAGCTTCTGGTATGCGATAATTCTTGATATAGGTGGGGCTATCCGAATTTAGCCTTAAGGTTTGCTTGTAAAAATTATTTGCCGATAACGGTTCATCTTTCAGGGCAAAAATATCATTAAAATCCAGACAAAGTTGTTTTAATTTGCTTTTAATACCTTCATCTGGTATAGTCGACAGATTTAGCTCATGAATTAGTTGATGGCTTCTTGTCGAAGTTTCTTTTTGTTTATTCGGATTAACTAATAGGTAATCTTTAAGTGGTACTATTTTGGGTTTAAATGTATGTGGGATAGTTCTTGTACTGCTATTTACATTGAGTACATTGATGAACTGAATCTTGTTGTTAATTACTGAATTTCCGATGAATACTCCAGGTTTTATTTGATCGGCTATAACTACACTGTCTTCTTTTATCTCAGGAATAAATATTTGTTTGATCACTTGGCATCTAGGTGGAATTACGAGGTGATCTTGAAATTTGTCTTCGATTGGAATTTCGAAGTGTTCATTTTTGTAACTAAATGTCAACAACCAAGATTTTAAACATATATTACAGCCGTAGTTTGCCAGAAAATCTCTCCCTAAGATTCCATCTGTACAAATAGGAAAGTTTTTATCTACGACCTGGAAATTCGCGGGTATTTTGTTGTTGTCAATTTTAATATTAGTGTATGTGAGTCCAATACTCTCAGTTTTTCCTTCGGTTATTCCGTTTATGATGCACTTTTGTGCGGGATATATATTTTGATTCGGGTTCAGGATATTTTCCTTGATAACTGAAATATCTGCACCCGTGTCTACAATAAGTGTGCAAATTTTTTCGCACATTTCAAGTTTGACTGTTACAAATATAGAATAGTTCATATTTATATTGAAGATATTTATCTCCTTGGATGAATTATTTGATCCCCATGCTCCGTTTCCGCCTCGACCTGGGGTTGAGTCGAGGGCTGATTGCCGTTTTCCGAGTAAAACACATTTCTGTTAGGATGATTGCGTTGACTACCACCCCGTCTATTGTAGTCATTGTTACGGTATCGGCTTTCTGGATTGTAACGATTTTGATCCCGTCCGTAGTTTCCAGAATATTGCCTATTATTGTTTTGATGTTTGTTGTTATTATTGAATCTTGTATTGCGGTTTACATATCTCCCACGATAGTTTCCGCGTTGAGCATTAGAATACTGACGATTCCTGTTGGTAAACTTTTGACCAACCATGTGGAATATTTGTTTTTCGCACGCCTCTTGTGTAGTGTTTTCGTTCACCTTTTGAATGGCTTCTCTTACTGACGAGTAATTGCCAGCTTTCAGGATTATTTTAGTTTCGGTATTTTTGATACCGTTTATCAATGTATCAATACCTGCTTTAGCAGCCATTGATTTAGCAATTTCTGTCGGTATTTTTTGGGACACATATATGTTTTGGAGCTGAGTGGTTAGCGAATCAACATCCGTGCAAAATTTTTCTAGATCGTTCTTTTGGCTACTTGCTCTAAGTTTGGCCATAATATTTTGTGCTGTGATCGTTTCCGTACAGCGTGCTTTGACATCTGCAATAATATCATCAATTGTCTTTACATCCTCAGGTAGGCCTTGTCTTGCCTTACCAGTCAAGCGTGTCTTTAAAAATTTTGCTGCCATCTCCATATGATTATGACTTGTAAATTCTTTGAGGAGGTTAGCTCCATCAATAAATGTATTTAAATTGGCGGAGCATCCGTCGTACGTCTGTACGATAGCGGTTGCTGTTTTAATGTCAAATTGTTCTGCCATTGTGTTGGATTGTATTGGACCTTTTCTAAGTTTTCTACAGATTATCGCAAGACGAGCAAGGGTTTTAAATGTGTAGTTTGTATTTCGTGCACTGCCAATACGTAACTCGATAAAGTGAAAAATTCGGCTAGTTACCGTTCTTACTTCAACGTACTTGGAATCTACGTATTTTTGAGATAAAACATCCTCTAGGGTAGAAAGATCGTCTACAACTTAACTCTCTAACTCGGTCTAACTTTTGATTAAGAAATGGTTTCGTATAGTTTCTATTGGGGGCCTTTTTGAAATTGTTTTCAATTTTTCTCAAATGTTCGATGTTGGCCTCTATTACTTCCATTAATTAGGCTACTAAAATTATTGCACTTCACTTACGATTTTTTTTTCTTCAGCTTTGAACATCGGCGGTCTGGTAGGTACTCTCGTCGTCGATCTGCATCATCCACTACTATTTCGTCCTTCAAACCCGCCTGCCGATGGTAATCGGCAGTGGTCTCGCCTGCAGTTGATATCGATTTGTATTTTTTCTTTGTGCATTTGCACTTTAGCACTAGATCTTCAGTTGATTTCACGGATTTCCTCACTGTTGGCTGTTCACGTTGTTTAAACGAATTTCTCGCTGCGCCGTCTGCCGCATTTTTGCTTTCGCGAATTTATTGTGTGCACGCAGGCACAGGAACAGGGCTAGCACTGATGCAATAAAAACGATGGTGCCGGCGATGATTCTCGCCTCTGTCGTGCTCAGGCTTACTTCAGTCTTGTTGATAATGGTGTCTGAAAACCAGCTCATAATTATGGCACTGAGCATTAAAGTTCTTCACTGAACTGATTCACACTTAGTAACTTTTTTAAAATCGTTACACTTTTCACCGGTCTAAAATCGTTAGACACTTTTGGTTTTTGGGTTTTCACTCGGGTTCACTGTTCACGGTTGCCAAATCGTGGCATGGTGCCGGAGAAGGCTTTGTGACCGAAATGAAAGAACTTACACGAAGAACGTTGCGTTTCAGAATGAATCATGTATTTCTGGTGCTTGAATGTTTTATAACTAGTTTACAAAAAGGGTAGGTATAACTAAAACACAGAGCCAGCGTGATGCGTCGGTCGTCAGGGTTAAACGCTACCAATGTGTCGCGCAGCTGTTGAGTTGCGCTTGCATCAGCATTAAGAAAATGGTCAGGGTTGCGTCGAGGGTGTTTTGCTTTAATGGTCTTTTATGACAACAATAAAAGGAAAGCAGAAAAGAACTGCAACGTTTGGATGTGATAGGGTTTAGTTTTATGCTGTGAGATTGAATATGAATGCTACAAATTCTTGATAGAACACCCTTAAAAGGCTCCTAAAATCCCCCGAAACAACCCTTTAAAGCACCCCTGAAGCCCCTTGGAACCCCCTTTTTGGGCCCTCTGGGAACTTTCTGGAAACCCCCTTAGCACCACCTCAACTACCCAGGAGCAGGACCTCTTCTCACGAACTAGATTCTCTAATTAAAGCCCAAACTTAATTTATGCATGAATTTCCCTCTTTTTATGCCTTTTTTAATTTATGCACATTTTTAATTTATGCAGTCCCAGCCATGTGCATAAAAAGAGGTTCCAGTGTACCCAACTTTAGATAAGAGGGTAATTTATAAGCTAAGCAGTTTGCTAAAGGTTGCTCTTTAGCCTTCTAAACAGCTTCATTTTTAAGTAATTTCGGAACTTGAAAGTTCACATAAGGAAGGTCGGATAGCCTTCTACTAAGCAGCTTCTGACGGAACTTCCACAAAATCAATTTGAAAACAAAAATTTACTTTTCAGATTTATCACAGCTTGTTGTTGCTTGTATTTTCAGAGAAACATACTTAAACTTACTTTTTATATACTTATTTACTTATGCATATGGCACTCCTATGTAGATTTGAACCGGGACCTCCTGCGTGATGAGCTGCCGTCATACCGCTGCGCTGCTACAGATATATAATATAATAAACCTAGATGTCGACAGAAGATTGATTCAAGTCAGATCTCATCCGCATTGCACTTCATCGTAATTGTGGTGTCGGGGTAGAGTGTAGGGCTCTAACGCAGCGACTACCGGTTTGAATCTGGTGGTCGTCATATATATATTTTTTTATCTGTATTAACGAGATTTTTAGCCCTAGGCTAGTTCATCTCGGGACCCACGCTTTACTTCCCTTCCGAAGGAAGAACCCACATTTTTGTGAGTTTGTCGGGAGTGGGATTCGATCCCAGGTCTTCGGCGTGATACGCGTCATATATTTTTTTTCATTTACACTTCATATTTGATGATTTTAATTTAGTTGTCTATGAAAATTTGCTTATAATGAGGTTTTTGCAAAAATGATAAATCCTTAGCACATCAAGCTACTGAAATGAACTTCATGGAACTAGAAAGTTCCAACAAAGTTCCGAGTAGCATCTTAAGCAGCTTTCAAGTTCCAAGAAGTCCAGATAAAGTTTCGAGTGAAACTTTCTGGCTGCTTAAGAGGCTAACAATGAGCCTTGCAGGAACTTTTGGTTACTTGGGTAGTCCTGGTTCAAACTTTTATAGTAGCAAACGGTCTTAACCCCAAACTACCTGGACCTGCCCCTGTTCAGGTGTCTGTTGAGCTGATTTCCCCTAATCGTTTAGAAGAAAAAAAAGATGTCGCTTCAAGTCGCTTTTGGACGCATAAGGCACTTTTTCTGCAACTTATGCGATGTTACCTTATCGTATAAAAGTTCGTATAACACGGTAACAAACTTCCATGCAAGTTGGTTGTGTGCATAAACAAATGCACCAGAAGAGGTAGCAACTTAACCGTCTGGATTCTCTGTAACTGTCGCCATGTAACATACAATGAAAAGTTGTTCTTTTCATAGTGGAGTACTAAACGACAGCAAAATAAACTTTCTGAATTTTGTCCGATAACTACGCCCGCCCACAATGACTTGATATCATTCGTACCCAAATGATCCCATCAATTACCCAATTGGCTTTCTATTTCCTCTCCGTATCATGAAATTTTCCACCTACAAAGTCGGCGCTGCCCTCGAGGGCAACCGATCAAGCGCAATTCATTTGTTATTTTTTTTTTCACTATTTTTGCCATTTCAATTATTTTGAACCAGTTGGGCCGACCCGATCGACCCAACCGACCAACCACCACCCGAGGAGAGCCATGGAAACGAGCCTCCGTCGGTGGCTGGCATCGAATCGAATCCGCGCAACATCAGTTTCCTCCGCGCTGCTCGTGCATCCGCCGTAGAACCATGTAATTTCGATAAACGTTTTCCAAGTCGGTTTTTTTTTTCGCTCGCTCCGTGTGTTTTGATAGGAATTATGAAAAGCAGTTCAAACACCACCATCAACAACAACCTGATCAAGGTGTTGTGCACCATTATAACAATTGCCCCGCTGCTCCGGTTGTGCTGCAATCGGTCGATCGGGCCTAGAGGCCCGTTCGGCGACATAAGCCTTCTAGAGCAAGCGCCACCTTGCGACGCGGACTCTTTTCCTTTCCAGCAGTTAATTGAATCCGAATCGAATCGGAATCAATTTTCTTCCCATACGAGGTAGTGCGATTCAAATGAGGAGAAAGAGAGACCCTCCCTGGTGTTTTTGTTACATGGCATGGCATGGTCGTCGTCATCCATCACGATCATCATCATCGACACACCGGTGTAATTACCCACTGTGAAAATTCGCCCGTTAATTGGTTTAACAATCGACACCTGTCGGTCGGTGTGAAAGTGTGGTTTGTCCAATTTTATTGATATACATGCACTTCTACAAAAGCAAATCTGTCAAATTGTGGTGCATTAGATTAAGGGGTTCATGCAAAAACAAAAAAATCGAAAAAGCCAGTGGACCATGAAGTAGCCAATTATGATTGCATTGCATTCGGTTCGTCTGCCTTGTTTTTGCACACTTCCTGTCCGCACTACTAGACCACTTACTTACGCGTTCGAGCTCGAGACGGAGAAGGGGTGGGCGGGAACAAGGCATATTTGCATAAGACGACGGAGATTGATTGCCGCTTTGGATTAATTAGCTAATAAGCACCTTGAGGCAAAAAAGGAAGGTTGAGAAAATGGTTGGACGGTAGGCTTAGGAAACAGCTGATTTCGATTTCGCAAATAAGACAGATTCCATCAGTGCAGTGTGCAGTAGGCAATTGACAATACAAGCTCCCTTACAGCATAACAGTGGCAATTTCTGCTCTCGAAACGTTGTCGAACTGCATCAATCGCGATCGATCAGCCCAGTAGGCTCAAGATGTTTTCAGCACGCCATGCAATCAAAACAGGCAAAACGATGAATCAAATCATCGAATTAGCGCATTCAGCCTGATTGAATTATCACAAACGATGATCCACTTTTTGTTTTTCGTTTTGGCTTTGGGCCCCAGTTGAATAAGCGCGTTGGTTGTGGGCTGTCATTAAACAATCGTTACATCTTGTTATGTCTTGGAGACGTTTCCAATAGGATGATGCGTACCTTAGGTAATTTTGAAAACCAAATGCTTCTTTTTCTGGGAAAAAACTCCTGCTGGATTTTAACTACTCAAATAACACTAGTGTACAAAATAAAACGAAAGTCGTGAACTCTGTCAACAACCAAAGTGTTTGAAGCATAATTTAGCGCTGATTTCGAAACCGTGCTTAAAAAAATTTAAAGCAGAACAATTTTTGAATTTTAGTTTAATATTGAGTTCAGCAACTTTTTAAAATATGGAATTTTATAAAATTCAAATATCTTGCGTTTTGTTCAACCAATTTTAAATCTTTTTCCATAAATTAAAAGCTACATATATACCATTCGACCATCCGAATGCAGGTTTTGCGTCAGATTGATGAAAATCCAGATCATGGCGAGTTTTTGGGGACGATCTTCTTAAATTTTAGCAAATTTTCCAAAAACATGTGAAGAAATGTATTTTTTTTTTCAATAAAAAAACAATTTGAAAATTCTTTCTCAACGTTTATTTGATATATGTAAGCGAATAACAGTAAAAAATTCAGCTCAATCGGAACATTGATTACGGAGAATAAGATGTTTGAAGTGAGCAGCTTTGCTTAAAAATAGAACAAAAATCAATTTCAGATCATCAACCTTGTATGGAAAGTCGAAAAAATTTCCGCTCTGCAGTATTTTTTTTCCTTCGCGTTTTCGAACTCAGGGCATGATTCTACACCAAAAACGATCATCAGCTTACCGAGTTCAAAAATGCTGTAAACTAGTGTAATTGGTACAATAATTAAAATAATCGAAATGGACCAATTTTTCAAACAGGTTTTTCATTCTTCTCATTGACTTTTGTTAAAAAAATAAATTCCAAAATCTTAGAAAGCCTTTGTTGTTTATTAAAGTTTTCCAATCAAGCATTTAGCTCAAATTCATCAAAGAACAAACCTTAGAACAAATATCTAATTTCATTTCTTTTTTTTTCCTATTTTTCAGGTAAATAACACTTTGACAAAACACTTTGGGGGTTATTGATTCAGGTAAGAAATTGATTGCCGTTAAGTTTTTACAGTTTTTTTATAACCTTACTCTATCGGTCAGGCTAAGGCCTGAGTGGCCTCCCCGAGCAGAGGAGAATAGCAAATTGATAACAAAAGAATCACATAACCTGTTCTTATATCATATTTTTTTTTATTGTTAACTTATCAAAATATATCTTTTTAATAACATGTTTTGTTGGGCAATCTTATTTTGTTATGTTCAGGTTATTGGGATGTATCCACAAGATAACATTTAAATAATATATTTTATTGTAGAACAAGTTTAGTTATTATTCTACTATAGAGAATGTACAAATATGTGATGAACAATAACACAACAGTAACAAGTTCACAAATTACCTGTTATTAAGTTGTGATTGGTCTAACAAAACATGTTATTGAATTAGTTTTCCAGGAACATTTTATTTGTTATGATATTTGTTATTTTGCCGCTTATGACAGACAAGTTTATAACATAATATGTTATGCTAATAACATAAAAATTAATGGTTCTATTATACAGTTATTAAGTCAAAGTAACATATTTTATTACGCTTTTGATATTTTCTTCTGCTCGGGTCTGTTATACATAGCAGCCGTCTCCATTCGACTAGGTCCTTGGCTGTGCGTCTCCAGTTTCGCACTCTGCGAGGGGTCCGCAAATCGTCCTCCACTTGATCACTTGATCGATCCACCTAGCTCGCTGCGCACCACGTCTCTTTGTACCGGTCGGATGACTCTCGAGAACCATTTTAGTCGGGTTGCTATCCGACATCCTGGTGACGTGACCCGTCCACCGTAGCCTCCCGATTTTCGCGGTGTGGACGATGGTTGGTTCTCTCAGCAGCTGATGCAGCTCGTGGTTCATTCGCCTTCTCCAAGTCCCGTCTTCCATCTGCACTCCGCCGTAGATGGTACACAACGCCTTCCGTTCGAAAACTCCAAGGGTGCGTTGGTCCTCTGCATGTAGAGTCCATGCTTCTTGTCCATAGAGGACTACCGATCTAATTAGCGTTTTGTAGATAGTTAACTTCGTTTGACTACGAACTTTGTTCGATCGTAGAATTCTACGGAGTCCAAAGTAAGCTCGATTTCTAGCCACAACGCGTCTCTGATTTTCTCTGCTGGTTTTGTTGGTGGCAGTCACCAGTGTGTTCATGTTCACGAATACTTACAGCACCGCTTCGATTTCAACGCCGTCAATAGAAATTCGAGTCGGCGGGTGCGGTAAATCCTCTCTAGAGCCCTTTGTCATCATGTACTTTGTCTGCAGGTCCGGATTAACCATTGTGGGGGACATAATCTGCCATAGCTGTTCTCGATCGATTGTATCATACGTCGATTTGAAATCGATGAACAAGTGGTGTGTGGGCACGTTGTATTCGCGGCATTTCTGTAACACCTGGCGGATGGCGAACATCTGATCCGTTATAGCACGTTCACCCATGAATGCAGCCTGATATTGCCCCACGAACTCTCTAGCAATCGGTGATAGACGGCGGCATAAAATTGAAGAGAGTGCCTTGTGGGCAGCGCACATTAGTGTGATCCAACTTGTCGCCCTTTTTGTAGATGGGACACACGATACCTTCCATCCATTCCTCCGGTGATACTTCCTCCTCCCAAATCTTGGTAATGACCCAGTGTAGTGCTCTCACACGTGCTTCTCCACCGTATTTTGGAAGCTCACTTGGTAGTTGATCTGCTCCAGCGGTTTTGTTGATTTCATCCGACCAACCTCCTCTTCAATCCCTTGAAGATCAGGAGCAGGAAGTCTTTCATTTTCTAAGCGTACTCTTTAAACTGTTACCACCGGTGCTTTCAACGTCGCCAGCAAGGTGCTCATTGTATTGCTCAAAAAATAAATAAAAGTAACCTTATAATATTTGGCAATTATCAGATCATTTGACATGTAAAAAGGAAAAAAATACCTTCTTCTTTGCCGATTCTTTTTTTTGCTTACCTAGGATCTGTCGAACAACTTGAGAATTGTCAAACGTTTTCAAGGTTACGTTATTTGATGTAATGACAGGGTTTCTATGTCTACTACCTGAAAAAAAAATTAAACAAGGGAAAATCTGGAATACTCAGGATATAACTTAATTGTTCAGAAAAATAAAAAAAAAATTCCACTCCAACCGATTTTTCCTGGATATTTTTCACGAAAATCCTACAGAAATCGGCACCAACATTTCAAAAGGGCGTAACTGCATTTACAACCAATGCCTTCTCACAAAGCTGTGGAGCGTATCCCATCCCTCTCGAGCAATTCACTAGCACAAATAGAAAGATAAAATCCTCCTCTTTCGATTAATGGATGTGAATTGCGTGAGATGAATGAAATACGACCCACAGCTCTGTGAGAAGGCATTGGTTGCAAAAGCAGTTACGCCCTTTTGAAATATTGGTGCCGAAATACTTTTAAATATTTTTTCTGTTGGTGGTCCGGTGTTGCTCCAGAGTCTCTCGTGGGTTTTTTTTGGAATTTCTGCCAAGATTTTTACCGAGATCTCCTCTCCACAAGAGTTTCTACTAAAGTTTCTCATGGGATATAAGTATCTTGGAAAATTTGTACGATTCCTTCCAGTGTTCCTCTTGGTATGTACTTCCCCAGGAAATCTTCCCGGGATTTCTCCCAAAGTTTTTTTCGGTTCCGGGTCATTTGGCCGAATGCCGTTTGACCGAAAAATGAATTATGTATGTACTTAAATGACCATGCTACCCCGCATCAGTATTAGTCGAAAGAACAGCCTATGATTCAAAGAAGGAAAAATCTTTGATAAAATATTAGTAGTTTCAACGCCAAATAATACCTGAATGTCAAAACTAGAAAGAACAGGCTATGATTAAAATAAAGAATTTAATATTAATAGAATATTAATAGAATAGAATATTAAAATATTGATAGTTAGAATGTCAAAAACATCCTCAGAATTCCTATGATCATAATTCGGCCAAACGACCCATTCGGCCAGATGACATTCAGCCAAATGGCGTTCGGCCAAAAGTCATTCGGCCAAATGGCCGGACACCAGTTTTTTCAGGAATCATTCCTGGCATTTCTACTAGAGCTCCTCCAAACATTTCTCAAGTAGCTTAAACCGTTGTGTGTCCGACAAAAAAAACACCCTAAACAGGCCGACAAGGGTACCCGGGTACCCACAAATTGGAACACGCATAATTTCGTTAACTTCCAACCGATTTTGAGTTTCTTGGCACCAATCGAATCAGTAACACATGTATTTACGGATAGTGAACGAAATTGACCATTTGGACCCGTATGGTTCCCGGGAAATCCGGATTTCTAGGGATATGTCCTGAAACAAGATAGTACCAGGGGATTTCAGCACACTTCCTACAATATGTACACGTATTTATTCGGAAATCACTCAGAATATTATTTCTAGCCACCTCACGGTTATCCGTTGGGTTTCCTATAAAGTGGCCCATTTGAGACAGACTCCCCGTGGGATTCCATGGGATCCCGTGGTTCACCATGGAACCGTAAATGGCCATTTCTTGATTTCGGCAGAACCCCAGCAATATGGGTATCAAACTTCATGAAATTGCCTACGGATTGCATTTTTGACTACTTGAGGACTATCCGGTAATTTTACCTTGGAGTGGCCATTCCGGAACAGATTCCCCTGGGGAAGCGGATGTGGCCATTTAGTGATTTCGGTAGAGCCCCAGCAATATGGGTATCGCACTTCATGAAATTGCCTACGGATTGCATTTTTGACTACTTGAGGGCTATCCGGTGATTTTACCATGTAGTGGCCATTCCGGAACAGATTCCCCGGGGGAAGCGGATGTGGCCATTTAGTGATTTCGGTAGAGCCCCAGCAATATGGGTATCGCACTTCATGAAATTGCCTACGGATTGCATTTTTGACTACTTGAGGGCTATCCGGTGATTTTACCATGTAGTGGCCATTCCGGAACAGATTCCCCGGGGGAAGCGGATGTGGCCATTTAGTGATTTCGGTAGAGCCCCAGCAATATGGGTATCAAACTTCATGAAATTGCCTACGGATTGCATTTTTGACTACTTGAGGACTATCCGGTAATTTTACCTTGTGGTGGCCATTCCGGAGCAGATTCCCCTGGGGAAGCGGATGTGGTCATTTAGTGATTTCGGTAGAATCCCAGCAATATGGGTATCAAACTTCATGATATCACCTACGGATTGCATTTTTGACTACTTGAGGACTATCCGGTGATTTTACATTGGAGTGGCCATTCCGGAACAGGTTCCCCAGGGGAAGCGGATGTGATCATTTAGTGATTTCGGTAGAACCCCAGCAATATGGGTATCAAACTTCATGAAATTTCATACGGATTGCATTTTTGAATACTTGAAGATCATCCGGTAATTTTACATTGGAGTGACCATTCCGGAACAGATTCCCCTGGGGAAGCGGATGTGGCCATTTAGTAATTTCGGTAGAACCCCAGCAATATGGGTATCAAACTTCATGAAATTGCCTACGGATTGCATTTTTGACTACTTGAGGACTATCCGGTGATTCTACATTGGAGTGGCCATTCCGGAACAGGTTCCCCAGGGGAAGCGGATGTGACCATTTAGTGATTTCGGTAGAACCCTAGCAATATGGGTATCAAACTTCATGATATTGCCTACGGATGGCATTTTTGACTACTTGAGGGCTATCCGGTAATTTTACTTTGGAGTGACCATTCCGGAACAGATTCCCCTGGGGAAGCGGATGTGGTCATTTAGTGATTTCGGTAGAATCCCAGCAATATGGGTATCAAACTTCATGATATCACCTACGGATTGCATTTTTGACTACTTGAGGACTATCCGGTGATTTTACATTGGAGTGGCCATTCCGGAACAGGTTCCCCAGGGGAAGCGGATGTGATCATTTAGTGATTTCGGTAGAACCCCAGCAATATGGGTATCAAACTTTATGAAATTTCCTACGGATTGCATTTTTGAATACTTGAGGATTATCCGGTAATTTTACCTTGGAGTGACCATTCCGGAACAGGTTCCCCAGGGGAAGCGGATGTGATCATTTAGTGATTTCGGTAGAACCTCAGCAATATGGGTATCAAACTTCATGAAATTTCCTACGGATTGCATTTTTGAATACTTGAGGATTATCCGGTAATTTTACCTTGGAGTGACCATTCCGGAACAGATTCCCCTGGGGAAGCGGATGTGGTCATTTAGTGATTTCGGTAGAATCCCAGCAATATGGGTATCAAACTTCATGATATCACCTACGGATTGCATTTTTGACTACTTGAGGACTATCCGGTGATTTTACATTGGAGTGGCCATTCCGGAACAGGTTCCCCAGGGGAAGCGGTTGTGATCATTTAGTGATTTCGGTAGAACCCCAGCAATATGGGTATCAAACTTTATGAAATTTCCTACGGATTGCATTTTTGAATACTTGAGGATTATCCGGTAATTTTACCTTGGAGTGACCATTCCGGAACAGGTTCCCCAGGGGAAGCGGATGTGATCATTTAGTGATTTCGGTAGAACCCCAGCAATATGGGTATCAAACTTCATGAAATTTCCTACGGATTGCATTTTTGAATACTTGAGGATTATCCGGTAATTTTACCTTGGAGTGACCATTCCGGAACAGATTCCCCTGGGGAAGCGGATGTGGCCATTTAGTGATTTCGGTAGAACCCCAGCAATATGGGTATCAAACTTCATGAAATTGCCTACGGATTGCATTTTTGACTACTTGAGGACTATCCGGTGATTCTACATTGGAGTGGCCATTCCGGAACAGGTTCCCCAGGGGAAGCGGATGTGACCATTTAGTGATTTCGGTAGAACCCTAGCAATATGGGTATCAAACTTCATGATATTGCCTACGGATTGCATTTTTGACTACTTGAGGACTATCCGGTAATTTTACTTTGGAGTGACCATTCCGGAACAGATTTCCCAGGGGAAGCGGATGTGACCATTTAGTGATTTCGGTAGAACCCCAGCAATATGGGTATCAAACTTCATGAGGACTATCCGGTGATTTTACCTTGGAGTGGCCGTTCCGAGACAGGTTCCTCGGGGAAGCAAATGAGGCTATTTAGTGGTTTCGGTAGAACCGGTAAAACTTCATGAAATTACCTACGAAAAGCATTTTCGACTTTTTGAAGACCTTCCGGTGATGTAGAGATTGGTATTGTTATTCTAAAATATGTTCGCCAAGGGAGCAGATGTGGTAAAATTCAGATATTGGCGGAACCCCATCAATTTCGTCATCAAACATCCATCGGAGAACATTCCTCACTTTTTGAGGAAATCCGGTGATCTTACCGTAGGGTGGCCATTCAGAGGAAGTTTCCGTGGGGAGCGGGTGTGACCATGTTTTGAATTTGGTAGAACTCCAGCAATATTGGTGTCAAACTTCATGAAATTACAAATGGAATCCATGTCTGACTATTTGAGGACTATCCGATAAGGTTACTCTGAGATGGCCATTTTGGAACAGGTTCCTCAAAGAAGAAGATGTGGTCACATACAGATTGGCAGAACCCTTTCAGTATTAGTATGTATCATACTACTTGAAATAACCTTCGGAGAGCTCTTTTGACTGTTTTGATACTATCTAGCGATAGGGTATCTAAGGTGGTTATTCTGAAACAGGTATTTATGATGATTGCTTTCCGTAGGTAGTATGTATCACGAAGATTGATACCAATACTTCATGAAACGTAGGTTCTGGTTCATTGTTGCTCTCCCGGGAAACCTGTTATGAAATGGTCATTCTAAGGTAAAATCCCAAGAGAGTCATCAAATAGTCAAACATGCTTTCCGTTAGCAATTTGATGAAGTCTGGCGCCCATATTTCAGGGCTTCTGCTGAAATCAGTAAATGGCTACATCCGTTCACCGAGGGAACCTGTTCCAGAGAGGCCACCCTAATCCCAACAACACCAGATGGTACTAAAAAAGTCAAAAATGCATTAACTAGGTAATTTCATGTAGTTTGATACCGATATTGCCGAGGTTCTACCTAAATCACTAAATGACCACTTTCGCTCCCTCGGGGAACCTGTTATGAAATGGCCATTCTAAGGTAAAATCAAAAGAAAGTCATCCAATAGTCAAAAATGCTTTCAATAGCTAATTTCATGAAGTTTCATATCCATATTGCTGGCGTTCCGCAAAAATAATTAAATGGCCACATCCGTTCCCCTGAGGAACCTGTTCCGGAATGGCCAGTCCAACCTCAACCAATCTCAAAAAGTAAAAATAAACTTTCCGTAGGTAATTTGATAATGTCTGGTGCCTATATTGCTAAGGTTCTGCTGAAATGCCCCCGGGGGAACCAGTTCCAGAATGGCCACCCCAATCCTAACATCACCGGCCAGTCCTCAAATTGACAAAAGTGCTTTCCGTAGGCAACTTCATAAAGTTTGATGCCCATATTGCTGGCGATCTACCTAAATCAGCAAATGGCCACATCCGCTTCCCCAGTGGACCCTGTTCCAAAACGGCCACCCCAACCACAACATTACCGGATGTTCCTCAAAATGTCAAAAATACATTCCCTAGGCCAAAGCTTCCCGACCTTCGTTTCGCAACCTCCCAACCGCTTGCGGCAACGCTTAGATTATTCTGCGAAAAGGGGGATGACGATAGATTGGTCGCGAGAGCCAAGTTTGGGAAACTATGCCCTAGGTAATTTCATGGAGTTTTATACCCACTAGAGTGGGTCAACGCTGTATGGAGAAACTTCAAATTTGACCGTACCAAACCGGAACAAAGTTTTTCCAATTTATATTTGCGTCCAAAACAACTGTGCAAAATTTGGGAGCGATTGGCTGCGTCCCCGTATTCCGCATTGCGATTGAAATTTGTATGGAAGTTAGTATGGAAAAACGTACTTTTTTGCATTTTACTCATAAGTTGAATTCTTTTACCTAAAACCATAAAACTAATGACGTTGAAATATAGCCTAGGATCTGCCGAAAAACTTTGCCGAAGACCGCAAAGTGATCCGACGCTTGTGAAAAAAGTTATTCGCCTGGTAACTTAGGCCAAAAATTGAGATTTTATTATTGATGTTATTCCTTTACATGTTAAATGTTAAGCACCACCGGGCAATCTGTGCGTTATAGCTTTTTTCACAAGTGTCGGATCACTTTGCGGTCTTCGGCAAAGTTTTCCGGCATATCCTAGGCTATACTTCAACGTCATTAGTTTGATCATTTTAGACGAAAAATTTCAATTTATGAGAAAAATGCAAAAAAGCACGTTTTCCCATACTAAATTCCATACAAATTTCAATCGCAATGCGGAATACGGGGAAGCAACCATTCGCTCCCAAATTTTGCACAGTTGTTCTGGACGCTAAAAGGAATCGAAAAAGCTTTGTTCCAAAAAATCGACTTTGTTGACCCAGTCTAATACCCACATTGCTGGGGTTCTACCGAAATCACTAAATGGCCACATTTGCATCCCCGGGAAACCTGTCCCGGAATGGCCACTCCAAGGTAGAATCACAGGAGAATCATCGAATAGTCACAAATGCTTTCCGTAGGCAATTTCATGAAGTTCGATAACCATATTGCTGGGGTTCTACCGAAATCACTAAATGGCCACATCCGCTTCCCCCGGGGAATCTATTCCGGAATGGCCACTACATGGTTAAATCACCGGATAGTGCTCAAGTAGTCAAAAATGCAATCCGTAGGCAATTTCATGAAGATTGATACCCATATTGCTGGGGTTCTGCCGAAATCAAGAAATGGCCATTTACGGTTCCATGGTGAACCACGGGAA
The DNA here is from genome assembly GCF_035046485.1 of Aedes albopictus. NCBI lineage: Eukaryota > Metazoa > Arthropoda > Insecta > Diptera > Culicidae > Aedes > Aedes albopictus. The sequence continues at coordinate 45,821,752 of NC_085136.1, forward strand.
CCCATGGAATCCCACGGGGAGTCTGTCTCAAATGGGCCACTTTATAGGAAACCCAACGCATAAACTAAGGTGGCTAGAAATAATATTCTGAGTGATTCCCGAATAAATACATGTTCATATTGTAGGAAGTGTGCTGAAATCCCCTGGTACTATCTTGTTTCAGGACATATCCCTAGAAATCCGGATTTCCCGGGAACCATACGGGTCCAAATGGTCAATTTCGTTCACAATCCGTAAATACATGAGTTACTGAATCGATTGGTGCCAAGAAATTTAAAATCGGTTGAAAATTAACAGAATTATGCGCATTTCAATTTGCGGGTACCCGGGTACCCTTGTCGGCCTGTTTAAGGGTAAAAAAAATCAAAGGCCCCTCCCCGCGCTCCCCCTCGCCAACTCAGACTTTTTTTCCACTTGGTAACTACATGTCCCCATTTTATGAGATGTCACCGAGTTTCAGATCTCTACTATGAAGAAAACATATATTTTTCGACAAATAAACTTCAAAAAGGTACCCGGGTACCCTGTTGGCCACATAAGGGTTCGAGTTTTCTGCAGATATTTCTCCCGGGAGGGCTTCCTTTGTTTCTCCGATAATTTATTCAAGAAATTTACGAAATTTCCGTGAGCTTTCTTGTAGAGCTTTAAACGGTATTTTTACAGGAGTTTTAACAGGGATAGTTCTTTAAAATTCACGAGGTATTTATTTTGAAGCAGTGTCGAAAAAAATCAGCACAATGATGTTCAATTTGTGCGAAAACGAACACAAATTAACAAACACGGTTGTCCCCCATTTCCCGGAAAACCATTTCCCGCAAAACCGTTTCCCGGAAAGACGTTTCCCGGAAATCCATTTCCCGGAATGGACCATTTCCCGGAAATCCATTTCCCGGAATGGACCATTTCCCGGAAATACATTTCCCGGAATGTACCATTTCCCGGAAAAAATATTTAAAATTAATTTTCCGTTTGTGTTTTCTTAATAATGGCAGTGAATTATAATTGTATAATGTTTTGTTTTGTTTTTTGTATTCAAAGAGCAGTAATCGATAAGAAGGACACAAAATCATTTACTGCAGAATACATAAGGGACCGTAATTTTTACAATTATAGTAATTCTCACAAATAGTAAATTTCTCCTTATGTCAAAGGCTATTCATTTGAGTTTTTTTTTTTGTTAAAATAGTTGTCGGCATCAAACCACCGACGAAATTAAACTTTTTTTCTAAGTTTTCATCACATATTTTCCCTTCTTCCAAGAGGCTGTTCCTTCTAGTTAAATTGCTAAAATAGTTGTTGACATTTAGCTTGGAGGCCAGCTCCTAATAATTTCATAGGATATTTTGGATGCATACCGTTTCGCCGAACACAATTTCACGGAATTTTTCTTCGCAGTGTAACATTTACCGGAATGAATCATTTCGCCGAATATCATTTCGCAGAATGACTTTTCGCGGAATGTACTTTTTCGCGGAATACTTTTTCGCGGAATTTAATATTTTACAAACGATAGAAGAATCAACAGTGTAATTTCCACATGGCTTGATCAGCCAAAGCTAAATCAAGAAATTAACATTTGACAATAAAAGAATGATAAATTATTTTCTCTGCTTAACTTTAGCTCTCCGATTATACTAATTGATTGTAAATCTAATACCTTCCTGAATAAAAATTTGCCTTGTTTGATTCGTAATCTGTTCTCAAGAATTTCGAACGTAAGGCCAAAGTCCATTAGGCCAAACGTCATCAGGACGAATGGGCATTATGCGTAATAATCAATAAGCAATTGTTGTCACATAGATTGTACTTTTAAGCGCTTATAATGGTAACTCCATCAGAGATTCTTCCTTCTTTCAAATAAGGCTGTTCTTTCCAGCAAAATACCGAATTGCTAAATGTTCCATGATTTGTCTTCTTCGTCAAAGACTGTATAGGGTATTGGTTCCCTTATTAAGCATGTGGCTCCCATTTTCATCCTACGAAAAACAACCAATTGAAGCGCTGTTTGTTTTGTTTTTTTCTTATTTTTGTATTTTTTGTTAGAAGTGAGCACGCATGAAAACAAAAAAACGGAATCAATCGGTGCCGTAATCGCTTGTTTTCGAATAGGATGACTATGGGAGCGTGAGATTACTGATGGCACACATACCCTATGTGTTGTTAAGTTTGCGGCGATGAAATCCGGCACTCTATAGAAGATTTCACCTTCTTTTAACAGACTGTTCTTTCAAATTACACTGTTGAAAATTTTGGCCAGCGACCAAACTGCTAATCAAATGAACATGTTTCCTTCTATTAAGAATGGACTGTTCTTTAGAGTTACACTATTAGTGTGTTTTTTGGTGGCTAGGCTGCTGACCCTACCATCAGAAATGTATCCTTCTCTTAATCAAGGTTTTTTTCGAGTTGCACAGTTATGCTGTTTATTGGTGGTCAACTGCTAACTCCATAGGAGGTTTGTCCTTCTTTTTAAATGTGGCCTCCTTTCAAATAACACTCGCTGGTGACCAAACTGATATCTACATTTAAAAATTTTCCTTCTTTAAGGGATAAGTGGTTAACTTATAAGTTAACTTAGTAAACCAGCAACTAACTCATTCTTATGAGATGTTTCTTTCTTTTAATAATAGGCAGATCTTTCAATCCAATTGGTCTAACATCTGTTTAGCCCAGTGATTAATCGCCTCATTCAATTGAGCCTATTCTCCCAGCATCATAATTTTCGCACTGAGCCTACTTCTCAGCTTCTACACGTTCGCCCTTATTGACTGAAAGCATTATATTTTAAAATGTTGCATTTTGTAAATCAAGTGACCGCGTAACCCTTAAATCAAGTAACACTCCTTAGGGATAACTTGATCGGCTTTCTTTTCTTTTTGATGTTCCAACTAGCTTGTACTGTTATAACAGAAATCAAAACAAATCTCATTTTTGTATCAGAGAATTTCCTACCTATCAAACATACGCTGTTTTTTACTATTATTTATGCTATTAATTAGATATCAGATATCAGCCCTTCTTCTCAACAAAGGCTGTTATTTGATAAATATTATGCGTTATGCTGATTTAAGAATAACAACTGCTGTATTAATATTATCGAAGAATTTTCCTTCTTTCATACATAAGCTGTTCTTTCGAAGTATACCCTTACAAAAATTTAATTGTTGATATGAAATATTCCATATTTTATTTGCTGTTTTGAGTTCTGAATCTTAGATCTTATCATGATGTAGTCTCTCGATCAGTTAAATTTTTGTATCATATTAACGATTTTCCGCAAAACGATTTTCCGAAATGTTTCACCGCGAATAAGAATTCCGCGTAATGGTTTTCGGCGAAATGTTAAACAATCTGTATTTTCCCTTCTTTTGGCATTAAGCTAGCAATATTTCCATATGATATATTCCCTTCTTTTACGCATATGCCGTTCTTTCGTGTTTATCGAGATCAAACTGCAAACTATTTCATCAAATATTTACCCTTCTTTTAAACATAGGCTGTTCTTTAAAGTTATACTGCTAGTTATTTGAAACAAACTTTAGTTTTCAAAGAAGAGAAAAGCATTACTTTGACAAATACTTAGGCTACCAACAAGGATTCTTTGATACTCATGAGATCAAAATACTGGAAAAGAGACAATGGCAATGTTCTTGTCCCTCCGATTAGCTGTGGAGGCATACCGTAATTTAGAGCTTTTAATTATTCATAATACTCGTCATAAAAAACTAATACAAATTGAGAGTAGTACATAATTTTATTATTTTTATGCAAATACATATTTACAAAATAATGAAAATAATAGAAATGTTGTTTTTTTATATTGAATATGCTTTCCGGGAAATGGTCATTCCGGGAAATGGTTTTCCGGGAAATGGTACATTCCGGGAAATGGTTTTCCGGGAAATGGTACATTCCGGGAAATGGCTTTCCGGGAAACGGGTTTCCGGGAAATGGTTTTCCGGGAAACGACGTACAATGAACAAACACAGTTACCCATAGACACGAGGCCGAGAATGAACATGACAAAAAAGAGACGAGACAATGAAAGCGGCGTCTTGTGGTGTCATCCGCTGTAGTTGAAGTTCAGTGCAGCTGAACTTCAGCTCGATGAATTCGAATATGAATATTCCAATTTAGAATTGATTTATTATGGTTTAGGCATGCAAATATCGATATGTTACCTTAATTCAATGCATTATAGTTACTTTTGGTGAGTGATGCAAAACAACTGCATTTTTTGCTTCTGCATCGTGCTTAATTAAAACGAATCAGTTGAAATTGAAAATACTGACTTTGAGTATCAGTAGGTGGTTGAAGTTCAGCAGACAGCGGTCAAAAGAATTTCGAAAGCATACATTTCTGAGAATGCCGCTCGTGTTGTCAAGACGACTATCAAAAGAAAAACAAATCAACGACGCTGGGCGTCGGTGCAGCCAACCGTAATTTGATAATTGTCGTCACTGTTTTGAAGTTTCACTTGCGATTTGTATTTGAATCTCTTCCGGTTCACTCAGCAGTTTGCTTCCGATGTTGGCCCCGGGATGTCGCTCAAAGTTGTTTTTTACTTTCTCCTAAAATTTTCTCCGGATTGAAGAAACATTGTAAGGAATGCAGATGAAATCATGCAAGAATTTCCGAAGACCTGTTGGAGAAATCTCGCGAGGGATTTAAAAAAAATCCTGGATTAAACTGAGACTTCATACGAAAAAGATGCGGGAGTTAACCCGTGAGGAAATATTACTTAAGGATATTCAAGGAGAATTCTGAAAATCTTCCCGGGTCGAACTACGAGTGATTTTCCGTGAGGATATCGGAACATCTCAAGAAGAATTTGCTGGAAAAACGACTGCTGTATAGCTATCCCGGGAAGGTTACTCTATGAGGAATTCTCGGAGGAACTCCTGGATGAATCCCAGAAGAATGTCCTGCAAGCATCCCTGAACAGTGCTCTTGAAGGAACCCTAAAGGAGCTCCTGAAGATTCCAAAGGAGTTCCTGAAACAATACCTGGAAAAACTCCTGGATGAATCACAAAAAGGAACTCCTGAAGATTGGCCGATGAAACTTTTAGAGAAACCACAAAAGGATTTTCAAGTGGGATCGCTGGATGATGAACCCCTGAAGGAACTTCTGGAAGCATTACTGAAGAACTTCCTGAAGGAGTTCCTGAAGAAATCCCCGAAAGAGTTTCGAGGATCTTTGAATGTGTTCATTTAGGAGGATGAAACGAAGGAAGGCAACTAAAATTTCCGGAGAAGTCGCTGAGGAAGTTCCTGAAAATATTCCTAAAGCAGCTACAGGGGAAATCTCTCCAGCAAATCCAAGATTTTTTTTTTAAAGAACTCAAGGAAAAATCGTGAAGGTAATTCCGTAAGAATCCCTGGATAATCACATAGAGGAATCCTGGAATGAATTTCAACCAAAACCTCTACTCCTGAAAACTCCTGAAGAAATTTTTGAGAAACTCCACGAATAAATTCCAGGAGGAATCCCTGAAGAAATTCCTGGTAGGAATTTCTGAAAAAATCCTTCAAGAAATTCATAATAATTCATGAAGAATAATACCAAAACTTAAATCAATCCTAAGGTCCTTTACAGCGGTGCTCAATTCTTTTTGGTTCAAGTTTACAACAATTCTAAATAAATAAATATTTAAAAACAATTTAAAAATTGAGCTCTGAAGAAGGTCCACTCTCCTGATCGAAACGTCGACAAAGATTTGAGAGTAATCGATGCCAGTTTGCTGACTATAAAAGCCGAATCACACTCTTAGCGCACTCATTCCAATCGAAATCACACTCATCTGGAATTCTTTCAGAAATATACCTTGAGATGTCTTCAAAAATTTCACCAGAAGTTCCACCTGAAAACCCTTCTACAAGGATATTCACCTAAGTGCATCTACATTTTTTCCAGTGTTCTACTTGGTTTTCACCAAGATGTTCAACAAATGGGATTCCTCTAGAAGTATTACTTTGGGTTTCCCCATAACCTTTACCAGGAATACCGTCAGGTATTCTACACGAATGCACAAGGAATTACCCTAGTAATTAGCAATTACCAAAATAACTCTCTCAGGGTTTGTAGAATGCATTTCTCAATTTTCCCAAAAAAATCTTAAAGTAATCAACGAAGAAATTTTCACAAAAATTATCTATGGAACTTCTAAAGTAATTGCTCAAATAAATCATTTCAATATATAATTCCCGAAGCGAAAAAAAAAAACAAAAATGCAGAAGAAATTTTCAGATAAATTACTAAAAGTGATTCAAAAAAGTTTGCTGTAAGTATTTACAATGCAATTGAGTAAGAAGGTAATGAAAGAATTTCCGAAAGAATTCACAAAGTTTTTTTTTCAAATTTTCAAAAGAACTCGTTAAGAAATTGTTAAATATAGGCATTTCTAAAAAAAACGTCAAATCAATTCCAAAATAAAAAAAGGCGAAGGGATTCATGAAGAAATGAAAGTAGAAATATAATTTTCTTAGAATTTTAGAAGAATCACCAAAGGACCTTTCAATGGGATTCCTCTAAAGAATTTTCCGAATAAACTTCAAAAAATCCCTAGATTTTTTTTTAATTTTTATTTCTGTGTATTTTAACTTATGCTAATTCTACACTTAGGGCTTGTCCATAAACTACGTAGACCCTTAGGGGGGGAGGGGGGGTTCTGGCCAAAGTCTACGCTTCATACAAATTTCGAAAATTGTATATTGACAAAAATCTACGAGGAGGGAGGGGGGGGGGGCTAAGATGGCCCAAAAAAGTCTACGTAGTTTATGGACAGGCCCTTAAAATCTCTGGATGATTGCCATGAACAAATCTTATAGGCTTTTCAAAGAAATTTCAATAGAAATTGACCTACCTATTCGAGAGTAATAACCAACGAAATTGAAGTAGAAACCTCTGAAAGAATAACCAGAAGATCTCCTGTAAGAATTTCTAGAAGATTTTCTGGAAAAATTCACGGAATTATATCTAAAAAAATCTTTGAGGAATCCCGGCAAGTATTTTCAGGGGAATCCTTGAAAAAAAAATCCATTGACAATCCGAAGAAAATGCAGAAGGAATATCCGAGAAAATCGACAAAACAACAGATGGAATTCCTACAAGAAATCTCATAGAATTTAACAAAAACAAAATATTAAGGACATTAACGAAACAATCTTATAAGAAAATCTTGCAGAGCTCCTCAAATGAGTCAGCTGTATGAATTTCCAAAAAACAAACCGTTGAAATTTAAAAACATGCATAAAATAGTTACCAAAACAACTTTCTTAGTATTCCTGACCAGGGAATGAAATTATCAGCAAATTGAGACGAAAAACGGCGTTTTTCGTGCAACCGATTTTTTCTGTTTTTACGTTTTCTGTGAGAAATGTTTATCGGCCGTTGCTGTTTGTCCCCGATCAAAAATAGCCGAAAACTCGAAATTGCTCTTTTCATTTTCGCTATCCAACTTTATCGCCTGCAAAGTTATCGCGATAATTATCAGAAGACAAATGACAAAAATTTGCCGCTTACGGGATTCGAACCTAGACCCTCCACAAAAACGTGTATAAGCACGCACCATAACCACTCGACCACACAAGCTGCTCGAGAGAGGACAGAAATTTTATACATAAAAGCTACAGCCAGTGACGACGGGACTACGGAAAGGCGAACCAAGAGCAGAAAGCAAACCAGTCAACTTTTCATTGCTGATGATAATCGATTTTCGGCGCTGTGGAACGAGCGAAAACACATTCTCGGGAGAAACCCGGATCTGAATTTATCGCACGTCTTTTTTCGCCGAAAATGCATGTGGGAAAGTTTTCTACTATCGCGATCGTGATCGATAATTTCATTCCCTGTTCCTGACACGTAGGTGAAAAAGACCCCGTTAAAAATGTGTTTAAAAACTCTTCAATTATTTGTCGAAAGAATTGACAAAGTCTCAAATTAATCAGGAAAGTAATTTTCACATAAATTGTCGATGGATTTTCTCAAGAATTTACGTGAAAATATCCTAAAGTAGTTACCGAAACATGCAGGGAAAATCTTCATTTCAATAGTTTACAGAATATTCAAAGCATTTGTATAGAAACCTAAAAAATGCTCTAAATATTTCTAAAACTTTTACCGAAGGAAATGCTGAGAAAATTGACAAAAGAATTCTCAATAAATTTCTCTCAAATTGTCAAAAAAATTGATAAAAGCATTACTTAAAAAGCAGAAACAATTCCAAAATATAAAGAAAAATGGCGATGGGATCTATGAAAAAAAAATCCGTCTCTACTCCCTAAAAATTTCTAAGGATTGTTCTAGGGAACTTCTAAAGAATCTTCCTGAAAAAATCCCTAGATAATTGCAATAATCAAATCCCACAATATTGTCGAAGAGATGCCGATGACAATTTACAAATCCAAACATATACATAATACAGACAAATTTTCAACGAAACTACCATAGAAAATGTCGAAAAATATCAACGAAATTACTAAAAGAATTCCCAAAGGAATTGTCACACAATTAACAAAAAAATGAGGAAATTACCAAAACAATATTATAATAAAATTCTGTCAGAGCTCTCTAAATGGATTAGCTAAATCAATTTCAAAAGAAAATGTCCATAAAACTTAAAAATAATTCTCAAGATTTTTTTTTATCTGTATTAACGAGGTGTTTAGCCCTAGGCTAGCTAGTTCGCGCTTTGCTTCCCTTCCGAAGGAAGTTCTCAAATTTTGCGAGTTTGTCAGAGGTAGAATTCGATTTAAGGTCCTCGGCGTGATGTTTACGTACTTAAACCATCACACCAGGTTCGCTCCACTCTCTTAGTAGGTCGAATGAGTTGACAAAGACATTTATCAAAAAAAAAAACTGAAATTAATCAGCAAAATAAATTTTTACGGAAACTGTCGATGGAATTTCCAAGGAAATTACCTAAAATATCCCAAAACAATCACCCAACCAAAACAAATCGCTGGAGAAATTTCCAGAAAAATAGCTTAAACAATTTCCAAAACATTGGTGTAGAAACCCAAAGAAAATGCTCTCAGCATTTCCAAATATATAGCCGTTGTAACTAGTGTGTCCCGGAGAACAAGAAGCTCTGGGCCGTTTCGTTCAGTATCTCGCAACTCGATTAGGTTGGTGCGAAAACAGATTTTAGCTTACAATACTCACAATTTTCGGTTTCGAGCGTTTTAGTTCTTCGCTTTTGCCTCAACGTTTTGTCCTTTGTGTAGTTTGTGTGTTTGTCATAATCTGTGTTATAATTCTAGGTTGAGTCGATGTAACTAGTTTTAAGGAATAATTTTCTGTGATATATTTATGATAAAAAAGTTTTAGATTTATGTGTAGTTCAATCTAATGATAATCGTGAATCTAAATTTTAACTAAAATACAAATTTTAGATTAAGTTCAACAAATTTAGTTTTAATAGGTTTATCAAATCCAATTTCACCTTGCACGTTTCTTTCCTTTGCTTGTCAATGCACGACAATAGATTTTGACAAGCTTCTCCCTAATGACAGCTGCCAAAGGGCCTGCCGAAAAAATCGAGGGGGGCAGTGATGCTAGTTGATAACAAGGAAGAGAAATACTAAAAGAATTCCCAAATAAATTTCTCCCAAAAATTCTTGGAGGATTTTCTGAAAAAAATTCCAGATCTCTGGAATAAAATCTCTGAGGAATCCCGGTAAGTATGTTCAGAGGAATCCCAGAAAAACATCCATTGAAGCATCTGGAGGGATTCTCAGAAGAAATCAAAGTATAATTATTTAAAAAATCCCAAGGCAGATAAAAAGAGGAATCCCTACAGAAATTCTCATAAGAACTGCTTTAAGAATTCCTTTTGCAACTATTGGTTCAATTTTCGCAGCAATTCAAACAAAGCATTATTTTAAGAATTCTATCAGGAGGAAATCCTATAAAAACTTGTGAAAAAATTGCTGCAGGAACTTCTAAAAAGGTGAAATCGGAAAATTCTGGATAAATTTCCCGAAGACCTTCTGTTAGAATTCCTTGACGAACTTATGCCAACATTCTAGAAATTATCTCGAGTAAAGCTACCGAGGAATCTATGGAAAAATAAATTTAATGGAATTCCGGCAGCAATTTTCGAACAAAGTTTTTGGAAGAATTCTATGAACACGCTTGTATGAATTCCTCCATTTTTTGAAGAATGTCTGAAAAAAATTTAGTGAAAAAAATAGGACATTTCTCATCTTTGAGAAAAAGATTCTTGTGTGAATATTGGAGACTTCCCTGACGATTTTTATAAAGAAGCAAGACATATTTCTTGTGTTACCAACCTATTTATCTAGTTAGGAAATTGTTTATAGAAACATTCTCCTCCAAAGTAGCAAGAATTACTTTCCTGCCAAAACTCTTCTTGTTTCCAAAAGCTTAGGATGTTAAAATATTTAAATAATTTCGACACAATTTCGTCAACACTTTAGCTTTAGCATACGGATAAAAAATCATTCAAATGCAGTCAAACTTCTCTTCCGCAGGCACGCCTGAAAGGATCACCTCCAGTGCTGTCGCAGTGTCGCAGTATGTGTCAATTTGTTTTTATTTTTATCACACGTTTGTAGTGTTCTAATATGACATGAACATGAACATGAACATTTATAGTGTTCTATATAATGTTTTTCATAACATGGCTAATAGTGAATTTGACATAGTTTCTGATTTTCTCAGTATTGAGTAATCATTTTTTTTAGATAAAAGATCTGCATCTACATATCACCGTAAGTTTCGGCACCACAATAGTCTTCTGGAACTGGTCTTTTCCTCCCAAACCACTTCAAAAGTCTCTATCACCAAGCGATCCATAGCTGGCGATTCACCACAAAGTTCGCAACCTGTAATAATCCACATGGGACGTAATAGCAATATTTAGAAGCGCGATGGACGACCCATCGTTAACGTTTCAATTCCAGTTCCGCTCCCACGCCATCATCATCATCATCATAATCGAACAACAACCGCGAAGTTCCAACAAGTTCCTAACCATTGCCCTAGGTGGTAGCGGTGGTGGCACACGGCGCAATGTGGTTTATGAGTGAGTGGGTAAAGATAGTTTTTGCACCTTTTCCATTGCCCGTCGTCGTCATCGTTGATGCAACAAAGTCGCCGACTAAAGGTTTATGGACGTGTGCTTCAAAGTACCTCTTAGTATTTGCCGGGTGGTGGAGAGGTCAGTCATGCTCCATAGCGTCCCGATCGACCGACCGACCGACCATCTCGACGAGTTGATGGAGGGCAGATATTAAAATGAGATTAGGATTCTGTCACTGACGGTAGAGAGGCAGGCACCTGTGTGCGGTGGAACGCGCGTGGGCTATACCTAGACCCTAGACGAGTTGTAGTAATTCAAAAGTATGGAACTACGAAAGGGAAAGTACTCGCGCTGATTGTCGATGGACCGAAACGGACGGAGATCTGGGGTCCGAGAGTTCGAGTCTGGAAGAGTTTTTTTGTTTTCGATTTCGATCCACGGCGATGACGACGACAAAGACGGTGGCTTTCCATTTCTACTGAACGAACGTCGTGGTCAACTCGACTCGTGGAAATCGGACGATCGTAATTTATGCCCGATATGTTGTCGAGTGTTTTTTTTTTTCTTTCTTGCTCTTAAAGTGCTCGGGGAATATCTAGGAAGGAAGGAAATGTTGATTTATTCCAGCTGCACGACTCTCCTCAGCAGCGATCGCGACCTCAGGTGGATGAGGGACTATCGATCGATGGTGATCTCCACGTGATCGCGTGCTTGGAGGTCTCTCTGCTACGCTGCTGCCGCTGTTTTGCTGTGGAAATGAGAGCATAATTTATGAGACGGGAACGATCGCACCTTCACGACTTGGTGGATGTGTGTTGGCACCGATCTGACAAAACATTGGTAAACATGTACGTGTTGTATCCGGACACATTGTGGTTTTCACAATGTTATGACCATTTTGAGAATATCAAACAATGTAAAATAATTCTAAAATTCCATTATAAAATTATTGAAAAAATGCTGTCACATTTTCGAACTTCCTTGACAAATTTAATCTTAGATTAAGTTCCTAAAGCAATTTCAGAAAATACCAAGAAAATCTAATGTAGGAACTTTCATTCAATGAAGACAGAAAGCTTTTTCAAGAAGTTTCCGAAGGTATTTCTGTAGATATTATTAGATGAATTTCGAAATGAATATTCCTCCCAATTTTTTCCAAAGCAATTGCTGATTAAATTGTTCAATGAAACTCTAGCGGAGGTTAAAAAAAAAAACCGGAAGAATGTCCGGAAGAATTTTCACAGAAATTTTCGAAGAAATCCTAAAAAAAAAATAAACTAAATCCCATAGGAATCTTGAATGAATTTGGGAATACATATCAAATGCACAACCGAAAAATATGCCAAAAGAATTCTTGAAAAACTCACAAAGGAATTACCGATGGAATTTTCAAATAATTACTGAAAGATTCTCTCTAAGAATTTCCAAAGATATTTCCGAAGCGGTTTCTGAAGAAATTATGAGAATAATTTCCAATGGAGTAATCGAAGGGAATTCCAAAGAAATTTACAAGGAATTGACCCAACATTTTTTTTCGGAGGCATGCACATAAAATTTATAAAACTAATTCCAAAGATTTTTTTTTGAGAATTTTTCGAAGAACATCGCAGAGGAATTATCCAACAAATTTCTTTAGTGTTTTTCGGAACAATCCAAAGGATTTGCCGGAGAAGATTGCGAAATTGCGGGAGAAATTCTCGAAAACATTGCCAAAATGATTGCCTAATTGATTTACAAACACATTCCTGAAAATTCGAAGAGAATACTTGGAAAAAAAAATTGAGCTGAAATCTTTGGGAGAATTCCTGAAGAAATAAGTAGATTCCTGCGAGTAGTCTTGGAGGAAATTCCTGCAAAATTCTTTGAAAAATAGCGTACAGGATTTTTTTCAATACTTCTGGGAGAAATCCTACGATAAACTCTTTGGGTATTATTGAACGAAATAATGGATGTGTCCATTAAAGACAGCTTGGGATAAACCTTGGAGACTGTTTCTAGGGATTTTCTAGAACAAATTTCCGGAAAAAAAACCAGAGCAATTCCTTGTAAAAATGCATTAGGCAGCCTCAGAAGGAATTCCTGCAGTAATTATTGGGGGAATTCTTGGAGAAGTCCATGGAGAAATTTCTGAGAATCTTTGTTAGAACTCTTAAAGCATCTTTGAAAAATTCTGGAAACAACCTTTGGGGCAAAGAATCCTTGAATAAATTCACAAAGATTTTTTAAGAAGATGTTTCCAGGTTGAATCCTTCAAGGAATTCTTGAAGAAAATTTGGAAGAAAGTTTTGGAAGAATATGTGAAAGAATCCATGAAGTTTAGGCGAAATCGTGATTTTTAAATATTTCTTATAATCGTTATTATCTCGGAAACGGCAGCATTAGGTAAACCTTTGCATTGCCCACTTTTTTTAAACCACTGCTAAATATGCACAGTTTTTAAAAATGGGGCGAACATTAAGAAACAATCGTAAGCAGAGTTTTGGGTGAAGTCTTTAAAAGAAATACAGAGGAAGTTCTGTGAAAAAAAAACCTTAAGGGACACCCTTGGAAGAATTCCTGGAAGAATCAATTTAGAAAACCCTGAAAGATCTCATAGAGAAACCTCTGGATGAATCCTTGCAATAATTGGCGACAGTAATACTAAAGCTCTTAGCAGGACACTTCATGGGAATCCAGGAAGTAAGTCCTGGAAAAGTTTTTGTTGTTATTCCTGGAGGACTCCTTGCAGGAATTCCTGAAAATATACTTCGAAAATTTAATACATGATTTTTTGGAAAATTTCCAACTGAAATCTTTAGGAGAATCCTGAAGAATTCCTTCAAGTAATCTTTGGAGAAATGCCTGCAAAATTCTCTACAATAAAATCGTACAGGAGTATGTACTTCTGGAGAAGTCCTATTCCAGTGGTGCTCAGGCTGGAGGATACCGCGGGCCAAATTTGCAATTCGGGATCGACTTGCGGGCTGCATTAAACATCGATGCACAAAAACAACAAAAAGAATCATTCTAAAGCATATTTATTAAAAATCTGAACTGTTCAATTTAGATTCATAAGTTTGGTTGAGAAAAGCGTTTGTGCTTCAAATTGAAATTTAAACAAACAATTTAGAAGTTGCCCCTAGAATTGCCTTGAAGCCCCTTCAAGAAGCTTTTACAAGAATTTCTTTTGAATTGCTCCAAAAAGGTTTGCTGGATTTTCTCCTGAAATTTCTTGTGGAGTTGTTCCAGAAGGTTTTCGAGAAATTTCTTGAAGTTTCTTTTAGTTTTTCTAGAATTCTCTAGGAACATCTCTGTTGGGGTGGGAATTGTCGGAACTCTTTTGAGCAAGGAACCACACAAGACGTAGAATCCAGAACGCTAAAAGCTGTATATATTTAGAGATAAGTAATGGTTATTTTAACCCAATCAACAGTACTCACACGTCACACTGGTTTGATCCTACTCCCTGATTATCACCAACAATTTTATTTCCCTCTGCTCCTTATGTGACTCCAACTGAAAATATGCTATAAGTTGTATCAAATTTATCAAAGTATACCTAATTTCTTACATTTCAGGCGCTAACCACTTGTATATGAACCCGCAATCCACACAATGCTAAATGCTTCCTCTCAACCAACCGATAGGTGATGACAATAACACTAATCTCTCTACTGGCTATATCGAGTCATTGAAAAATCACAATATACATCTATATGTATACCAAATAAGTCCGCATGTCAGTATCTTCTTTTACCGCCCATGGGATTCGGCACAAGTTACCGCAACAATCTCCAAGAACTCCTCTTAGATTTGCCTTTGGAACTGCCCTGAAGTTACTCCAGAAATTCCTTTGAATATTCTTGAGAGAAATAATGAAGGAATCCATTGAAGATAGATTGAGAGAAACCTTAGACTCTTAGAGATATTTCTGGAGATTTTCTTGAAGATTTTTTTTTGTTTCTTGTTTTGTTTGTTTTAGGCTAATTCTTCACACATTTCTTGAAGAAATCCCGAGATGAATCCATCCTTTAAAGAGTTTATTAAATATCTTCAGAGAAAAATCCAGAGCAACTCGTGCAGAGTTGATGGAGGAATTTCGGGAAATCATTGTTAGAACTCTTAGAGTGTCGTGAAGTACAGCGATGCAGAAGTCTTTCAAGATATTTCGTCACAAGTTTATCAAGGGATCCCTTGAGATTTTTTTCAGAAATCTCTAAACTGTCCAAACTTCTCCAAGGAAGCATTCTGAAGCATTCAGAAAATCGGAAACGAAATAAAAAATCTTACTAAATTTCATTCGGATTTCTTTTTTCCAGATTCGGGTTTTTTTTCAGAAATTCGGCCAGGGATCCCTTTTCAAAATATCTCGAGGGATTGTTTTAGAAAATTTTCCGTAGATGGTTTCAGAAATTTCTCCATGAACTGCTTCAGAGATTTCTTCACAAATTATTTGAGATATTCAACTAACAATTGATCCAAGGAATCTTGTAGAAAATTTCCATAACTCATCAAGGGGTTCCGTTAGAAATTCCTCCATGGATTTTTCATGTAAAATTTTCCACGGGTCCGTTCATAAATTCCTGCAAGCATTCTTTCAAAAAATCTTTCAGAATCCGTTTTCTTCTACAAAATCTTTCATATACTTTATTAGAAATTCTACTACGGATTCCTTCAATAACTATTTTGAGAATTCCCTCAGAAACTTTTCCAGGAATTCCGTAACAAAATCTTCCAAAACTTTTTTTTTTATTATATCAAAGTTTCATTACGATATTCTTCTAGGAATTCCTTAAAAAAACTTATCCAGCAATCCTATACATTAATCATCCTTCAGAAATTCCTCTACACTACGCGCAGCAGTTAGCAGTGGCCCTACCAACGGAAGAGCAGCTTGGCGCAGCTACACTTGAAGATGGCTGGAGGGACATCCGATCCGCCATAGGTAGTACCTCGGCTACAGCACTAGGTTTCGCGACTCCGAATCACAGAAACGACTGGTACGACGGCGAATGTGAACAGTTGAAAAACGAGAAGAATGCAGCATGGGCGAGAATGCTGCAACACCGTACGAGAGCGAATGAGGCACGTTACAAACAGGCGCGGAACAGGCAGAACTCAGTCTTCCGGATGAAGATGCGCCAGCAGGAAGAACGAGATCGCGAAGCGATGGAAGAGCTGTACCGCGCTAAGGACACACGAAAGTTCTACGAGAAGCTGAACCGCTCGCGCAGAGGCTTTGTGCCACAAGCCGACATGTGCCGAGATAATCACGGGAATATTCTCACGAGCGAGCGTGAGGTGGTCGAGAGGTGGCGGCAGCATTACGATGAGCACCTCAATGGCGACGTTGCAAGTACCGAAGGTGGCGTGGTAACAGATCTAGGAGTATGTGCACAGGACGAAAGACTTCCGGCCCCTGACCTTCAAGAGATTGAGGAGGAGGTTGGCCGGTTGAAAAACAACAAAGCCGCTGGAGCAGATCAACTACCAAGCGAGCTTCTAAAATACGGTGGAGAAGCACTGGTGAGAGCACTACACTGGGTCATTACCAAGATTTGGGAGGAGGAAGTATTACCGGAGGAATGGATGGAAGGTATCGTGTGTCCCATCTACAAAAAGGGCGACAAGTTGGATTGCGGAAACTACCGCGCGATCACACTACTGAGCGCTGCCTACAAGATACTCTCCCAAATTTTATGCCGCCGTCTATCACCGATTGCAAGAGAGTTCGTGGGGCAATATCAGGCTGGATTCATGGGTGAACGCGCTACAACGGACCAGATGTTCGCCATCCGCCAGGTGTTGCAGAAATGCCGCGAATACAACGTGCCCACACATCACTTGTTCATCGATTTCAAATCGGCGTATGATACAATCGATCGAGAACAGCTATGGCAGATTATGCACGAATACGGATTCCCGGATAAACTGATACGGTTGATCAAGGCGACGATGGATCGAGTGATGTGCGTAGTTCGAGTATCAGGGACACTCTCGAGTCCCTTCGAATCTCGCAGAGGGTTACGGCAAGGTGATGGTCTTTCGTGCTTGCTGTTCAACATTGCTTTGGAGGGTGTAATAAGAAGAGCGGGGATAAACACGAGTAGAACGATTTTCACGAAGTCCGTTCAGCTGCTTGGTTTCGCCGATGATATTGATATTATTGCTCGTAAATTTGAGACGATGGCGGAAACGTACATCCGACTAAAGAGTGAAGCCAGGCGAATCGGATTAGTCATTAATGTGTCGAAGACAAAGTACATGATGGCAAAGGGCTCCAGGGAGGAATCACCGCGCCCGCCACCCCGAATTCATATCGACGGTGATGAAATCGAGGCGGTTGAAGAATTCGTGTACTTGGGCTCACTGGTGACCGACGACAACGACACCAGCAGAGAAATTCAGAGGCGCATTGTGGCAGGAAATCGTGCCTACTTTGGACTCCGCAGAACTCTACGATCGAATAAAGTTCGCCGTAACACGAAGTTAACCATCTACAAAACGTTGATTAGACCGGTCGTCCTCTATGGGCACGAAACATGGACCCTACGTGCAGAGGACCAACGAGCCCTTGGAGTTTTCGAACGGAAGGTGTTGCGTACCATCTACGGCGGAGTGCAGATGGAAGACGGGACCTGGAGAAGGCGAATGAACCACGAGCTGCATCAGCTGCTGGGAGAACCAACCATCGTCCATACCGCGAAAATCGGGAGGCTACGGTGGGCGGGTCACGTCATCAGGATGTCGGATAGCAACCCGACTAAAATGGTTCTCGAGAGTCATCCGACCGGTACAAGAAGACGTGGAGCGCAGCGAGCTAGGTGGGTCGACCAAGTGGAGGACGATCTGCGGACCCTACGCAGAGTGCGGAACTGGAGACAAACAGCCATGGACCGAGTGGAATGGAGGCGGCTACTATGTACAGCAGAGGCCACCCCGGCCTTAGCCTGACCGGTAAGGTAAGTAAGAAATTCCTCTATACATTTTTCCGGAAATTTCACCAAAAAGATTCTTCTTTAGAAAATCTTCCATATATTATACAACAAAATAGTCTTAGATGATTTAAAATTGCTTCCAATTTCTCCGGCATTTCTTCAAGTAAAGTAAACTTACTTTAGATTCCTCCACACATTTCTACAAGGGCCATTCTAGAAAACCGTACATGGAAATATCCTCATAAACTTCTCTATGGATTCTTTTGAAAAAATCTCTGTGGATTCTTACGGAAAATCTTCCATGGGTTTCTTTCAAAATTCCTGCAGCGATTCTTTTAGAAAATCAGATATTTGGGATTCCTGAAATTTCTACAAGTACTCCATTTCTACGGAATCTTCCAGAGATCCTTCACGAAATTATTACAAGGTTCCTGTAAGCAGTTCCTCAATGGAGTCCTTCTGATATTCCTCTAAGAATCTCTTCAAAAATGTCTGTTCTGTTCCTTAAGAAAGTCTCCTACGTACTCTTTCAGGAGTTTGCTCAGAAATTCAACTAGCGATTCCTTATGGAGATTCATCTGGAAACTTGCAAAAAATCCTGACCGCATTCCTCCAGTAATTTATTCAGAGTGGCATTTAGAATGTTTTCAAGGTGTTTTTATTTCAGAAATTAGATATTTCTTCTGAAATACATCAAGTGATCCCTTAAGATAATCCTTTGGATATTCATTCAAAATGTATTACAAGGTTTCTTCGAAAGTTCTTCGGAAATTTCACCACAAATTTGGAAAATCTTGGAGAAATAATTCGGTAAATCAAAAAAAATCTAACAAAATTTCATTCTGAAATTTTTTTCAGGGTTTCCTCCAGAACCCTACTAGAGATTTTTGCACAAAACTTCTAGAGATAATATTTTAAGAAATTTCAGCGGATTGCTTCAGATATTCCTCGATGAACTTATTCATAAACTTTTACAGAGTTTTCTTTAGAAATTCTTCTAAAGATTTCTCCAAAAATAGATTCAAATAATCTTCTAGAAAACTTTTCAAATATTTTTAAGCTTTTCTTACTTGGATTCCGTTAAAAATACTACCACTACATACAAAATAGAACCACTACCGTTCTTCTGCACAGTGACATAAGCGACATTCCAAATTTCGTCGCCTCAGGTATATCACTGATGAAATAATAACACTGTTTGCTATATTAGTATGCAAGATCTAGTGGCAATCTAACATCTGTGGAAGAAAACACAGCGAACGATAACGAGTTTGATGGATAGTAAGCAAAATTGTACCAAAATACCATTGTCGCTTACGTCATGTTGCGGAAGAACGACAGTCCAGGGATTCCTTTTTTGTAAAATGTTCCACGGGTTTCTTCGGAAATTCTTTCCAGCATTTTTCCAAAAAATCTTTCAGAATCCCTTTTTTTCCACAAAATCTTCCATTATTTATTTTATAAATTATTCCACGGATTCCTTCCTTTCCTCAACAATTCTTCTAGAAATTCCATTTCAAAATCTTGCAAAAAATCTTTTTAAAAATTCATCAAAGCTTCATTAAGATATTCTTTTTGGGATTCCTTAAGAAAATCATCTAGTGATCATTATCATTGATTTTCCCTTAGAAATTTTTCTTTAGATTCCTTCAGATTTCTTCAAGACCTTCAGAAAATCTTTCATATATTCCTTTTAAAATTTATCCTAGATAAGTACCAGAATTTCTTTCAATTTTACGTAATTTCTTTAGAAATTCCTCCCAGATCATGCTTCCCTAACTCCTCTGGTATAGTAAACATACTCCACACATTATTCCAAGGCTGCCTTAGAAAACCTGCTATGGCGATATCCTCATAAATTTCTCCATGGATTCTTTTTTTTTCAGAATTTCCTCAGAAAATCAGATATTTAGGATATCAAATATTTCTCCAAATATTCCTTTGGAGAATCTACCAGAGATTTTTTTTTACGAAAATATTCCATGGTTTTTGCAAGAAATTACTACAGGGAGTTCCTCCGGTATTTCTCCGATAATCTCTCCAAAATTGTCTCCAAAGGTTCCATTAGCAAGCCTTCCATGGATTCCGTCAGAATCTATTCAAGGAATTCTTTCAAAAAGTTCTCTAAGGATTTGTTCAGTAATTTCCCCAAAGATTTGTACCCAAAGAAATTCCTCTTGGTGGTTTTTTTAAAGATTCATCAAAAAACTTGCACCAAATCTTCCAGAGGTTCCTCCGGGATTTTATTCAGAGTGGTATCCAGAAAGTTCACTATGTTATTTTTAAGAAATCAGTCCGAAGATTCCATAATAAGTTTTGCCATGGATGCCCTAAAATTTCTATAGGGATTTTTTTTTAGAAAATCTTTTAAAGATGCAATCCGAAACATTCGCTAGGTTTTTTTTTTCAGAAACTCTTCTAGGGAATAGTTTGATAAGCAAAATTTCCTTTAAAAATTCAGAGATTATTTAGAACTACTTTCAGATACTCATTAAGAAAATCTTCTAGAGATTCCTTCACAGGCTTCTTTCGAAATTGTTCCAGGGCTTCCCCTTTAAAATCTTGTTTTAGATTCCTTGAGAAAGTGCTTCAAGAAAAATCCTTCTGATATTACTCGGGAAATTTCTTCAGGAATTTCTTTACGCATTCATCCAAAAATTATATAACTATGCTTTTAGAATATTTTCCATGGATATCTTGAGAAATTTTCCCAGAGTTTTTTTTTTTCAAAAGTTCGTTCAGATTTTCCTTCACAATTTCCTGTTAAGATTCCTGCAGAAAGTTCTCCAAGGGCTGCAGCAAAAATTCTCGATATTTTTGGAGATTCATTCAGTGATTGTATCAGAAAATGAGAAATTCACAATCTTTCAGAAATTTGTACTATCGACGAGCATATCTTTATAAAATCTTCCAAAAATATCTTTGGAAATTTGGTCTAAGATTTTTTCTGAAATTTCTCCAGGGATTAGTGGAATTTGCAGGGAACTTAAGAAAATTTTCCACGGGATTGATCCTCTAGAGAGTCCTCTAGTAATTTCTTGTAGAATTTCTGAAAAATGCTAGATATTTAGAAGATTCTAGGATTTTTTTTTCCAAAACTGTCCCATGGATTTCTATAAAAATCATCCCGGGATTATTCTAAGAAATCTTCCATGATTATTTTTATAAATTACTCCAGCAATTCCTTCATGAATCTTCAAAAGGTTTTTCAGAAATTTAGAAATTTTATCGAAGATTCCTTCCGAAATTCCTGAAATTATGATTTCAGAAACTCCTCCAGGGATTAATTTTTACTGAAATTCATTCACGAACGCGTCCAGAAATATCTTCGGTGTTTCCTTCAGCAATTCCTACAGGAATTACTCCACAGACCCTTGCATGATTTCTTTCAGTGTGATTACAGCACCAATTTCTCCTGAGTTTTCGTTTTTTTAAATATCCTACTAAAATTACTTCAGTATTTCCTTTAAAAACATCCCTAGAAATTTCTTAAAAAATCCTACAGAATTTTTAAAAAGGGTTTCTTGACATTTTTTTAAGAAGACATTGAGGTTTCTCTGGAAGCTCTGTATACATTTATTCATAAAATCCGGTATTTTTTTTCGATATTCTTTGCAAAATCCTTAAAAGTTCGCGGAACGCGTTCTGTGAATTATTCCGGTTTGTTTGGATGTTCTAGGATATCCAAACTATACTAGAGTTAAGATGTACATGGTCAACAGGATCTACTGCAGCTCAAATTCAATATAACTTTGCAACTTTTGCCAGTTTTGTTCCGAGTTGCTTTGTAATTGAAAGAGAATTATTTTTTACTGTTTCGGGACATTACAAAGTTTGCAAAATGTCCTGCAGCTCAGGACTTCCAGGTTCTACAAAATCTACCACAATCGCCATTGAGTCTACCTTAGCGGTTGTCGGTCATTGTTATCCATGGTACTCCGAAATGTTACGAGAACATCTTTCTGAGGTTGTACGATATTGTAAGTTATGCAAAATGTTCTGGAGTTTAGGGCTTTCAAGGTCTACAAAATCTACCGCAACCGATAACCGATAACCGCTAACGTAGATTGCATGGTGATTGCGGTAGGTTCTGTAGACCTTGAAAGTCCTGGACTCCAGGACATTTTGCATACCTTACAATATCGTACAACCTCAAAAAGATGTTCTCGTAACATTTCGGAGTACCATGGATAACAATGACCGATAACCGCTAAGGTAGATTCAATGGCGATTGTGGTAGATTTTGTAGAACCAAGATTTTGTAGATCAAAGTTATATTGAATTGGAGCAGGGGTAGATCCTGTTGACCATGTACGTCTTAACTCCAGGATAGTTTGGATATCCTAGAACATCCAAACAAACCGAATACAGCTGTCCGCTTATATCTTGCGACTCTATAGAGTATTCTTCATAATAGTTCCATGAATTTATTGCATTGATTGGATTCAGGCGCTTACAGGGTATATGGATAAAATTCCATAACGTATTGGAGGCCTTGAGGTGATCCAGGTTTACTGGACGAGATCACCTAAGTAAATCGGGTATCAAGGATCTTCGAATCCTATTTTGCAATATCAAAAATCATGAATGTAAACAATTTCACGGTACATTTCCGAAAAATACAAAAAAGCCACCTATTTCGACACCCCACCAAACTCCCCCCTTTTGTGCAGGGAGATGTCCATGAATACATCTTATAGTACAACTATGCCCCCTGATGTATACAAAATTTCAGCTTAAAAGCTTGAAAAATCACTGAGATCTCGATGTTTTGAATTTTTTGGAGCGTCCTGTCATTTTAAGGGAATAGTAATGAAAATTTGGTTCAAACTTACAAACCTCAAATATTTGTTTAGTTTTTAATGCGGTCATTTAATATCGAATATCAGTACAACTCCCCAATCCAGTTAGTCGCTCGCGCTGATTCCTCATCGCCAATCATTCAGCAAAACCTGTCCGTTTCGGGTGATGATGTAACGGTAAGGAGCCGTAGACGACGACGTCGATCGGCTCCCCAGATGGAAAGGGCCTTTCGTTGTCAGCTGTCAAGGAATTACGAAACGTGAAAAACGCATGTTCGATCGGATTACATTCCCTGGTATAGCAATACAAAAAACTAAAACCTATAAAGCATCTCGTTCCCGACCGTTGAACAACGCGGCGTCGCTCCATTTCACCGCGCGCGGCACAAAAGTGAAACCTCTCTGATCTACATGCGCCGCCAGGCCGAGATATAGCTCTTGGACTGTACGTTGAACAGAGCCTGATACATGCGGGACCCCACGGGAGCCTTCCCGCATCCCGCTGCACACTTGGGGAAAGATCCGATCCATGCTCCGGAACATGCGGATCTATGCGCGCGCGCACAGTCAATTAACCCTAATGTCGTTCTGGTGTTGTTGTTTGGTATGGCAGGCGATCACGGGCGGCTTCGCTCCCTCTCTAATCAGGAATGGGACCGAACCGCGCGCGAACGCGAGGAGAAATCTCCTCCGGGAATGATCTGGCAGGGCTGCTGCACGATTGTGCACTTGAACAAAGGCGCTCGCCATTCTCCTTGCAGAAAAAGGGGTCCAATGGTCGCGCTTGCAATTACCTCTATGTTGTCGAAGTTGGGATCGATGTTAGGCGAAGTGGAAACGCGGGGGAACACATGTTCCCGAAGGGAAAATGTGCATTGAAATTGCGCTGCCTTTGGTGCCAGTTGTACCTTCCTAGCTGCCTACAATAGCCGCCGCCGGAGAGATTGAATCGCTGCTGCCCCTTTGGGCGATGTACGTTCCCTTCTTCGGAGGAATGCAAATTATTAACCTTCGATTCGAATCAGGGACAAGCAGGTTAATTAGGGTGACTTTGAGGGAGATGTGTGCCAGATATTTCCGTCATATGTGTTGTGATTCCAACGGTTATGCTTGAAACTTATTGACAGTTATTTGATTCAGCTTCAGAATCTTCTCGGGATTCTGATTCAGAATCCATTCAGGATTCTGCTTCAGTATCATCTTATGATTCTGCTTCATAATTCTCTCAGGATTGTGCTTCAGAATCCTCCCAAAACATTGCTTCCGAATCCTCTCAAATCTCCCAGAATTGTTCTTCACAATTTTCTTAGGATGCTGTTTCAAAATCCTCTCAGGATTTTGCTTCAGAATTCAGATTCTCTTAAGAGCTTTTTCAGGATTCTGCTTCAGAATCCTTTCAGGACTATGCTTCAGAATCCTCTTAGGATTCTGCTTCAGAATCCCCTTTGGGTTCTGTTTCAGAATCCTCTCTGGTTCTGTTTCAGAATCCTCGCAGGATTATGCTTCAGAATTCTCTCAGGACTCTGCTTCAAAATCCTCTAAGGATTCAACTTCGGAAACCTCTCGCGATTCTGCTTCAGAATCCTCTAAGAAATCTAATTTAGAATCTTCTCAGGGCTCTTCATCGAAATCCTCTAAAGATTCCACTTCAGAATCCTCTCAGGATTCTGCTTCAGACAGAAACCTCTCAAGATTCTGCTTCAGAATCCTCTCAGGATTCTGCTTCAAAATCCTCTAAGGATTCAACTTCGGAAACCTCTCGCGATTCTGCTTCAGAATCCTCTAAGAAATCTAATTTAGAATCTTCTCAGGGCTCTTCATCGAAATCCTCTAAAGATTCCACTTCAGAATCCTCTCAGGATTCTGCTTCAGAAACCTCTCAAGATTCTGCTTCAGAATCCTCTCAGGATTCTGCCTTAGAATCCTCCCTGGATTCTGCTTTAAAATGCTCAGGATTCTTCTTTAGAATCCTCTCAGAATTCTGCTTCAGAATCCTCTCAGAATTCTGCTTCAGAATCCTCTCAGGATTCTGGTTCAGAATCCTCTCAGGACTCTGCTTCAGAATCCTCTCAGGATTCTGCTTCAGAATCCTCTCAGAATTCTGCTTCAGAATCCTCTCAGAATTCTGCTTCAGAATCCTCTCAGAATTCTGCTTCAGAATCCTCTCAGAATTCTGCTTCAGAATCCTCTCAGGATTCTGCTTCAAAATCCTCTCAGGATTCTGGTTCAGAATCCTCTCAGGATTCTGGTTCAGAATCCTCTCAGGATTCTGGTTCAGAATCCTCTCAGGATTCTGGTTCAGAATCCTCTCTGGATTCTGGTTCAGAATCCTCTCAGGATTCTGGTTCAGAATCCTCTCAGGATTCTGGTTCAGAATCCTCTCAGGATTCTGGTTTAGAATCCTCTCAGGATTCTGGTTTAGAATCTTCTCAGGATTGTGGTTCAGAATCCTCTCAGGATTCTGGTTCAGAATCCTCTCAGGATTCTGGTTCAGAATCCTCTCAGGATTCTGGTTCAGAATCCTCTCAGGATTCTGGTTCAGAATCCTCTCAGGATTCTGGTTCAGAATCCTCTCAGGATTCTGGTTCAGAATCCTCTCAGGATTCTGGTTCAGAATCCTCTCAGGATTCTGGTTCAGAATCCTCTCAGGATTCTGGTTCAGAATCCTCTCAGGATTCTGGTTCAGAATCCTCTCAGGATTCTGGTTCAGAATCCTGTCAGGATTCTGGTTCAGAATCCTCTCAGGATTCTGGTTCAGAATCCTCTCAGGATTCTGGTTCAGAATCCTCTCAGGATTCTGGTTCAGAATCCTCTCAGGATTCTGGTTCAGAATCCTCTCAGGATTCTGGTTCAGAATCCTCTCAGGATTCTGGTTCAGAATCCTCTCAGGATTCTGGTTCAGAATCCTCTCAGGATTCTGGTTCAGAATCCTCTCAGGATTCTGGTTCAGAATCCTCTCAGGATTCTGGTTCAGAATCCTCTCAGGATTCTGGTTCAGAATCCTCTCCGGATTCTGGTTCAGAATCCTCTCAGGATTCTGGTTCAGAATCCTCTCTGGATTCTGGTTCAGAATCCTCTCTGGATTCTGGTTCAGAATCCTCTCTGGATTCTGGTTCAGAATCCTCTCTGGATTCTGGTTCAGAATCCTCTCAGGATTCTGGTTCAGAATCCTCTCTGGATTCTGGTTCAGAATCCTCTCAGGATTCTGGTTCAGAATCCTCTCAGGATTCTGGTTCAGAATCCTCTCAGGATTCTGGTTTAGAATCCTCTCAGGATTCTGGTTTAGAATCTTCTCAGGATTGTGGTTCAGAATCCTCTCAGGATTCTGGTTCAGAATCCTCTCAGGATTCTGGTTCAGAATCCTCTCAGGATTCTGGTTCAGAATCCTCTCAGGATTCTGGTTCAGAATCCTCTCAGGATTCTGGTACAGAATCCTCTCAGGATTCTGGTTCAGAATCCTCTCAGGATTCTGGTTCAGAATCCTCTCAGGATTCTGGTTCAGAATCCTCTCAGGATTCTGGTTCAGAATCCTCTCAGGATTCTGGTTCAGAATCCTCTCAGGATTCTGGTTCAGAATCCTCTCAGGATTCTGGTTCAGAATCCTCTCAGGATTCTGCTTCAGAATATTCTGGTTTAGAATCCTCTTAGGATTCTGCTTCAGAATCCTCTCAGGATTTTAATTCATAGTCCTCCCAGGATTCTGCTTCAGAATCCTCTCAGGTTTCTGTTTCAGAATCATTTCAGGATTCTGCTTCAGAATCCTCTCAGGATTCTGCTACGGAATCTCCATCAGGATTCTGCTACGGAATCTCCATCAGGATTCTGCTTCAGAATCCTTGCAGGATTCTGCTCCAGAATCCTCTCAGGTTTCTACTTCAGAATCGTCTTAAAATTCTGCTTCAGAATCCTCTCTGGAATCTGCTTCAGAATCCTCTCAGGATTCTGCTTCAGAATACTCTCTGGATTCTGCTTCACAATCTTCTCTGGATTCTGCTTCAGAATCCTCTTAGAAATCTGCTTCAGAATCCTCTCTGGATTGTTGGCAGAATCCTCCCAGGATTCTTGACAGAATCCTCTCAGGATTCTCCACAGAATCCTCTCAGGATTCTCCACAGAATCCTCTCAGGATTCTCCACAGAATCCTCTCAGGATTCTCCACAGAATCCTCTCAGGATTCTCCACAGAATCCTCTCAGGATTCTCCACAGAATCCTCTCAGGATTCTCCACAGAATCCTCTCAGGATTCTCCACAGAATCCTCTCAGGATTCTCCACAGAATCCTCTCAGGATTCTCCACAGAATCCTCTCAGGATTCTCCACAGAATCCTCTCAGGATTCTCCACAGAATCCTCTCAGGATTCTCCACAGAATCCTCTCAGGATTCTCCACAGAATCCTCTCAGGATTCTCCACAGAATCCCCTCAGGATTCTCCACAGAATCCTTTCAGGATTCTCCACAGAATCCTCTCAGGATTCTCCACAGAATCCTCTCAGGATTCTCCACAGAATCCTCTCAGGATTCTCCACAGAATCCTCTCAGGATTCTCCACAGAATCCTCTCAGGATTCTCCACAGAATCCTCTCAGGATTCTCCACAGAATCCTCTCAGGATTCTCCACAGAATCCTCTCAGGATTCTCCACAGAATCCTCTCAGGATTCTCCACAGAATCCTCTCAGGATTCTCCACAGAATCCTCTCAGGATTCTCCACAGAATCCTCTCAGGATTCTCCACAGAATCCTCTCAGGATTCTCCACAGAATCCTCTCAAGATTCTCCACAGAATCCTCTCAGGATTCTCCACAGAATCCTCTCAGGATTCTCCACAGAATCCTCTCAGGATTCTCGACAGAATCCTCTCAGGATTCTCCACAGAATCCTCTCGGGGTTCTCCACAGAATCCTCTCAGGATTCTCCACAGAATCCTCTCAGGATTCTCCACAGAATCCTCTCAGGATTCTCCACAGAATCCTCTCAGGATTCTCCACAGAATCCTCTCAGGATTCTCCACAGAATCCTCTCAGGATTCTCCACAGAATCCTCTCAGGATTCTCTACAGAATCCTCTCAGGATTCTCCTCAGAATCCTTTCAGGATTCTCCTCAGAATCCTTTCAGGATTCTCCTCAGAATCCTTTCAGGATTCTCCACAGAATTCTGCTACGGAATCTCCATCAGGATTCTGCTTCAGAATCCTTGCAGGATTCTGCTCCAGAATCCTCTCAGGTTTCTACTTCAGAATAGTCTTAAAATTCTGCTTCAGAATCCTCTATGGAATCTGCTTCAGAATCCTCTCAGGATTCTGCTTCAGAATACTCTCTGGATTCTGCTTCACAATCTTCTCTGGATTCTGCTTCAGAATCCTCTTAGAAATCTGCTTCAGAATCCTCTCTGGATTGTTGGCAGAATCCTCCCAGGATTCTTGACAGAATCCTCTCAGGATTCTCCACAGAATCCTCTCAGGATTCTCCACAGAATCCTCTCAGGATTCTCCACAGAATCCTCTCAGGATTCTCCACAGAATCCTCTCAGGATTCTCCACAGAATCCTCTCAGGATTCTCCACAGAATCCTCTCAAGATTCTCCACAGAATCCTCTCAGGATTCTCCACAGAATCCTCTCAGGATTCTCCACAGAATCCTCTCAGGATTCTCCACAGAATCCTCTCAGGATTCTCCACAGAATCCTCTCAGGATTCTCCACAGAATCCTCTCAGGATTCTCCACAGAATCCTCTCGGGGTTCTCCACAGAATCCTCTCAGGATTCTCCACAGAATCCTCTCAGGATTCTCCACAGAATCCTCTCAGGATTCTCCACAGAATCCTCTCAGGATTCTCCACAGAATCCTCTCAGGATTCTCCACAGAATCCTCTCAGGATTCTCCACAGAATCCTCTCAGGATTCTCTACAGAATCCTCTCAGGATTCTCCTCAGAATCCTTTCAGGATTCTCCTCAGAATCCTTTCAGGATTCTCCACAGAATTCTGCTACGGAATCTCCATCAGGATTCTGCTTCAGAATCCTTGCAGGATTCTGCTCCAGAATCCTCTCAGGTTTCTACTTCAGAATAGTCTTAAAATTCTGCTTCAGAATCCTCTATGGAATCTGCTTCAGAATCCTCTCAGGATTCTGCTTCAGAATACTCTCTGGATTCTGCTTCACAATCTTCTCTGGATTCTGCTTCAGAATCCTCTTAGAAATCTGCTTCAGAATCCTCTCTGGATTGTTGGCAGAATCCTCCCAGGATTCTTGACAGAATCCTCTCAGGATTCTCCACAGAATCCTCTCAGGATTCTCCACAGAATCCTCTCAGGATTCTCCACAGAATCCTCTCAGGATTCTCCACAGAATCCTCTCAGGATTCTCCACAGAATCCTCTCAGGATTCTCCACAGAATCCTCTCAGGATTCTCCACAGAATCCTCTCAGGATTCTCCACAGAATCCTCTCAGGATTCTCCACAGAATCCTCTCAGGATTCTCCACAGAATCCTCTCAGGATTCTTGACAGAATCCTCTCAGGATTCTCCACGGAATCCTCTCAGGATTCTCCACAGAATCCTCTCAGGATTCTCCACAGAATCCTCTCAGGATTCTCCACAGAATCCACTCAGGATTCTCCACAGAATCCTCTCAGGATTCTCCGCAGAATCCTCTCAGGATTCTCCACAGAATCCTCTCAGGATTCTCCACAGAATCCTCTCAGGATTCTCCACAGAATCCCCTCAGGATTCTCCACAGAATCCTTTCAGGATTCTCCACAGAATCCTCTCAGGATTCTCCACAGAATCCTCTCAGGATTCTCCACAGAATCCTTTCAGGATTCTCCACAGAATCCTCTCAGGATTCTCCACAGAATCCTCTCAGGATTCTCCACAGAATCCTCTCAGGATTCTCCACAGAATCCTCTCAGGATTCTCCACAGAATCCTCTCAGGATTCTCCACAGAATCCTCTCAGGATTCTCCACAGAATCCTCTCAGGATTCTCCACAGAATCCTCTCAGGATTCTCCACAGAATCCTCTCAGGATTCTCCACAGAATCCTCTCAGGATTCTCCACAGAATCCTCTCAGGATTCTCCACAGAATCCTCTCAAGATTCTCCACAGAATCCTCTCAGGATTCTCCACAGAATCCTCTCAGGATTCTCCACAGAATCCTCTCAGGATTCTCCACAGAATCCTCTCAGGATTCTCCACAGAATCCTCTCAGGATTCTCCACAGAATCCTCTCGGGGTTCTCCACAGAATCCTCTCAGGATTCTCCACAGAATCCTCTCAGGATTCTCCACAGAATCCTCTCAGGATTCTCCACAGAATCCTCTCAGGATTCTCCACAGAATCCTCTCAGGATTCTCCACAGAATCCTCTCAGGATTCTCCACAGAATCCTCTCAGGATTCTCCACAGAATCCTCTCAGGATTCTCCACAGAATCCTCTCAGGATTCTCCACAGAATCCTCTCAGGATTCTCCACAGAATCCTCTCAGGATTCTCTACAGAATCCTCTCAGGATTCTCCTCAGAATCCTTTCAGGATTCTCCTCAGAATCCTTTCAGGATTCTCCACAGAATTCTGCTACGGAATCTCCATCAGGATTCTGCTTCAGAATCCTTGCAGGATTCTGCTCCAGAATCCTCTCAGGTTTCTACTTCAGAATAGTCTTAAAATTCTGCTTCAGAATCCTCTATGGAATCTGCTTCAGAATCCTCTCAGGATTCTGCTTCAGAATACTCTCTGGATTCTGCTTCACAATCTTCTCTGGATTCTGCTTCAGAATCCTCTTAGAAATCTGCTTCAGAATCCTCTCTGGATTGTTGGCAGAATCCTCCCAGGATTCTTGACAGAATCCTCTCAGGATTCTCCACAGAATCCTCTCAGGATTCTCCACAGAATCCTCTCAGGATTCTCCACAGAATCCTCTCAGGATTCTCCACAGAATCCTCTCAGGATTCTCCACAGAATCCTCTCAGGATTCTCCACAGAATCCTCTCAGGATTCTCCACAGAATCCTCTCAGGATTCTCCACAGAATCCTCTCAGGATTCTCCACAGAATCCTCTCAGGATTCTCCACAGAATCCTCTCAGGATTCTCCACAGAATCCTCTCAGGATTCTCCACAGAATCCTCTCAGGATTCTCCACAGAATCCTCTCAGGATTCTCCACAGAATCCTCTCAGGATTCTCCACAGAATCCTCTCAGGATTCTCCACAGAATCCTCTCAGGATTCTCCACAGAATCCTCTCAGGATTCTCCACAGAATCCTCTCAGGATTCTCCACAGAATCCTCTCAGGATTCTCCTCAGAATCCTCTCAGGATTCTCCACAGAATCCTCTCAGGATTCTCCACAGAATCCTCTCAGGATTCTCCACAGAATCCTCTCAGGATTCTCCACAGAATCCTCTCAGGATTCTCCACAGAATCCTCTCAGGATTCTCCACAGAATCCTCTCAGGATTCTCCACAGAATCCTCTCAGGATTCTCCACAGAATCCTCTCAGGATTCTCCACAGAATCCTCTCAGGATTCTCCACAGAATCCTCTCAGGATTCTCCACAGAATCCTCTCAGGATTCTCCACAGAATCCTCTCAGGGTTCTCCACAGAATCCTCTCAGGATTCTCCACAGAATCCTCTCAGGATTCTCCACAGAATCCTCTCAGGATTCTCCACAGAATCCTCTCAGGATTCTCCACAGAATCCTCTCAGGATTCTCCACAGAATCCTCTCAGGATTCTCCACAGAATCCTCTCAGGATTCTCCACAGAATCCTATCAGGATTCTCCACAGAATCCTCTCAGGATTCTCCACAGAATCCTCTCAGGATTCTCCACAGAATCCTCTCAGGATTCTCCACAGAATACTCTCAGAATTCTCCACAGAATACTCTCAGGATTCTCCACAGAATCCTCTCAGGATTCTCTACAGAATCCTCTCAGGATTCTCCACAATCAATCATGCAAAATTCTCCACAAACAATCATGCAAAATTCTCCACAAACAATCATGCAAAATATTTCCTGTGTCACCATAGGAAAAATTTCCCTTATCACGCTGAGAATAATTCTCCACACTTTTCTGTGACAGGTGTCCCCTATCATCATGAGGAAGATTCCCTTTATCTTCCTAAGGAAGATCACCTCAATCTGCCTGAGAAAGCTTCCCCAAAACTTCCTGTTCCAGGAGTCTGCTTTCAAATCCTCTCAGGTTTCTGTTCAGGTTTGTTGCATTTTCATTAGCTTTGAAGTGTTTAACTTCAGTTGATAACTGTTTTCCTCCGTAATTATGAAGAGAGCGACGTAGACATAACCATGTTCCAACTATCTATTACAACATCCAATTTCCGAAGCGTTCATTCGGAAAGCAATTTCCCCGATTAGTCCATTCACATGCCACTCAACGTCACCTCGGATACAATTTATCATTTTCCGCACCCTGTTTGTCAGCTGAGCTGCAAACTGAAACCCTTTAAACAGATCACCCATCACCGCCTCCCAAGTCCCGAGTTGCAAGTGAGTAATAATAATCGCAACACAGAGATTGTCATCATAATCGTGACGATGAAAGCTCACACGATCAGAGCCATAGATCAGATGGCTACGAAACAAGGCAAGGGTGCGCCCCTCGATGACATAACGAAACTCGAGCAGCGAATCTTGGGAACGTTGAGTTCAATCGCCTCTTGGATCGTCCTTATATGGTCCCATAGGGGCCCAGCTATGGGGGAGGCACTCCCTGTCTCGATTGCGTTGCATCGAAAGGAACGGACGGAACAAACAATCCAATGCGTAGCAAATCTAATCTCCGTGAAAATCGAGCGTAGAGTCGTTCGCGCGCGTTTTGACAGCGCAGAGGAAATGATGTGTGAATTGCACCTGAGAAAATGTGTCTCGAATCACGTCTGTTTCGGTGCAGATTGAAAGTGAATGGTGAGCGACTTGGGTTTCACACACACATACAGTGATTGTCATCACTAGCTTGAAGGATTGCGGTGACCAGAGATGCCAGATGTATGATTTTTGCTCTGCATTATACTGTAACTTTGTTTACATGATAAAACAGCGTGGAACGAGCTCACCGGTTTTCACTCAATAGACGAGTTCGCTCTATGCAGTAATATTGATTAGAAAAAAGATTTTGAAAGTATCATTAAAACTTCATTAATGTGTTTCATCGCCAAATAATTTTATTGAAATGAACTCACCAAAGGCTAATAGAGTATAATTTGGTGAGCTCGTTTTACACTATTATGTTTTATTTTTCACGTAACTTTTGTTTACTTTAGCAAATTTGGTTCATCTGATGAACATGCGACCAACTACTCCGATGTGTGAATTCAGGTCTCATAATAGAGCACCTCGACTAAAGGACGTCTCGCGACGTTCGCTGGTCCACCCGCGCATTTGTGTTCCAAACCAGCGAACTCCACAATGATCAGCATCTGCCCCACTAGACGGTGGAAATGTTATGAAAGCACAAGCGATGCTGGCTGATGCTCGGATCGGTTGGATAGGTTGCTGGGAAAAGGCCTACCCAAGCCAGCAAACGACGGCACGGCGGGCGTTTGGATGGTTTACAGTGTGTGATAAGTAATGGTTTCCGTCTGCCTGCATCTATTAGTCGCAGCAGAAGAGCACCCAACCAACCAACCAACCGACATGGACAATCGTGGTAAATTTATTCAATTATGGGCCCATTTATGCAACGACATAATCTCGTACCCATCTGTGTTATTTTTTCCTCTGCGACGCCAGCAGAGAAGACGACAGGTAACATAACAACGGTCGTAGTTGAAATTTTGCACCGCAGGGAGCTTCTCTGATGGAGGGCGTCCCTAATCGGTCGGGGTGCGATCAATGAATAGGCTGAATGTCATAATTCGACTGATCATTTTCATGTACAATTACGGAAATGATGGAACGCTTACTGCTTCGATACTGCTGTTCACTGAATGATTGAATGTTGAAGAGTTAAGAGAATGTGCGGTCGAAAATGTGGGTTCCTGATATTTCTGAACAGAAATCCTGGAAGGATTCATTCAGGAATCCTGGAATATTTCTGTCAGGATTTCTGGGAAGATTCTGTCAAGAATCCTGGGAGGATTCTGTCGAGAATCCTGAGAGGATGCTGTCAAGAATCCTGAGAGGATTCTGTCTGGAATCCTGAGAGGATTCTGTCAGGAATCCTGAGAGGATTCTGTCAGGAATCCTGAGAGGATTCTATCAGGAATCCTGAGAGGATTCTATCAGGAATCCTGAGAGGATTCTGTCAGGGATCCTGAGAGGATTCTGTCGAGAATCCTGAG
Source organism: Aedes albopictus (assembly GCF_035046485.1). Classification (NCBI taxonomy): domain Eukaryota; kingdom Metazoa; phylum Arthropoda; class Insecta; order Diptera; family Culicidae; genus Aedes; species Aedes albopictus. Next base: position 45,855,815 of record NC_085136.1, read on the forward strand.
AGGATTCTGTCGAGAGTCTTGAGAGGATTCTGTCGAGAATCCTGAAAGGATTCTGTCGAGAATCCTGAGAGGATTCTGTCGAGAATCCTGAGAGGATTCTGTCGAGAATACTGAGAGGATTCTGCCGAGAATCCTGAGAGGATTCTGTCGAGAATCCTGAGAGGATTCTGTCGAGAATACTGAGAGGATTCTGCCGAGAATCCTGAGAGGATTCTGTCGAGAATCCTGAGAGGATTCTCCCGAGAATCCTGAGAGGATTCTGCCAAGAATCTTGAGAGAATTCTGCCGAGAATCCTGAGTGGATTCTGCTCAGAATCCTAAGAGGATTCTGCTGAGAATCCTGAGAGGATTCTGCTGAGAATCCTGAGAGGATTCTGTCGAGAATCCTGAGAGCATTCTGTCGAGAATCCTGAGAGGATTCTGTCGAGAATCCTGAGAGGATTCTGTCGAGAATCCTGAGAGGATTCTGTCGAGAATCCTGAGAGGATTCTGTCGAGAATCCTGAGAGGATTCTGTCGAGAATCCTGAGAGGATTCTGTCGAGAATCCTGAGAGGATTCTATCGAGAATCCTGAGAGGATTCTGTCGAGAATCCTGAGAGGATTCTGTCGAGAATCCTGAGAGGATTCTGTCGAGAATCCTGAGAGGATTCTGTCGAGAATCCCGAGGGGATTCTGTCGAGAATCCTGAGAGGATTCTGTCGAGAATCCTGAGGGGATTCTGTCGAGAATCCTGAGAGGATTCTGTCGAGAATCCTGAGAGGATTCTGTCGAGAATCCTGAGAGGATTCTGTCGAGAATCCTGAGAGGATTCTGTCGAGAATCCTGAGAGAATTCTGTCGAGAATCCTGAGAGGATTCTGTCGAGAATCCTAAGAGGATTCTGTCGAGAATCCTGAGAGGATTCTGTCGAGAATCCTGAGAGGATTCTGTCGAGAATCCTGAGAGGATTCTGTCGAGAATCCTGAGAGGATTCTGTCGAGAATCCTGAGAGGATTCTTTCGAGAATCCTGAGAGGATTCTGTCGAGAATCCTGAGAGGATTCTGTCGAGAATCCTGAGAGGATTCTGTCGAGAATCCTGAGAGGATTCTGTCGAGAATCCTGAGAGGATTCTGTCGAGAATCCTGAGAGGATTCTGTCGAGAATCCTGAGAGGATTCTGTCGAGAATCCTGAGAGGATTCTGTCGAGAATCCTGAGAGGATTCTGTCGAGAATCCTGAGAGGATTCTGTCGAGAATCCTGAGAGGATTCTGTCGAGAATCCTGAGAGGATTCTGTCGAGAATCCTGAGAGGATTCTGTCGAGAATCCTGAGAGGATTCTGTCGAGAATCCTGAGAGGATTCTGTCGAGAATCCTGAGAGGATTCTGTCAAGAATCCTGAGAGGATTCTGTCAAGAATTCTGAGAGGATTCTGTCAAGAATCCTGAGAGGATTCTGTGGAGAATCCTGAGAGGATTCTGTCAAGAATCCTGAGAGGATTCTGTCAAGAATCCTGAGAGGATTCTGTCAAGAATCCTGAGAGGATTCTGTCAAGAATCCTGAGAGGATTCTGTCAAGAATCCTGAGGGGATTCTGTCAAGAATCCTGAGAGGATTCTGTCAAGAATCCTGAGGGGATTCTGTCAAGAATTCTGAGAGGATTCTGTCAAGAATCCTGAGAGGATTCTGTCAAGAATCCTGAGAGGATTCTGTCAAGAATCCTGAGAGGATTCTGTCAAGAATCCTGAGAGGATTCTGTCAAGAATCCTGAGAGGATTCTGTCAAGAATCCTGAGAGGATTCTGTCAAGAATCCTGAGAGGATTCTGTCAAAAATCCTGAGAGGATTCTGTCAAGAATTCTGAGAGGATTCTGTCAAGAATTCTGAGAGGATTCTGTCGAGAATCTTGAGAGGATTCTGTCGAGAATCTTGAGAGGATTCTGTCAAGAATCCTGAGGGGATTCTGTCAAGAATCCTGAGGGGATTCTGTCAAGAATCCTGAGGGGATTCTGTCAAGAATCCTGAGGGGATTCTGTCAAGAATCCTGAGGGGATTCTGTCAAGAATCCTGAGGGGATTCTGTCAAGAATCCTGAGGGGATTCTGTCAAGAATCCTGAGGGGATTCTGTCAAGAATCCTGAGGGGATTCTGTCAAGAATCCTGAGGGGATTCTGTCAAGAATCCTGAGGGGATTCTGTCAAGAATCCTGAGAGGATTCTGTCAAGAATCCTGAAAGGATTCTGTCAAGAATCCTGAGAGGATTCTGTCAAGAATCCTGAGAGGATTCTGTCAAGAATCCTGAGAGGATTCTGTCAAGAATCCTGAGAGGATTCTGTCAAGAATCCTGAGAGGATTCTGTCAAGAATCCTGAGAGGATTCTGACAAGAATCCTGAGAGTATTCTCTCAAGAATCCTGAGAAGATTCTGTTAAGAATCCTGAGAGGATTCTAATAAGAATCCTGAGAGGATTCTGTTAAGTATCCTGAGAAAATTCTGTTAAGAATCCTGAGAGGATTCTGTTAAGAATCCTGAGAGGATTCTGTTAAGAATCCTTGAGAGGATTCTGTCAAGAATCCTTGAGAGGATTCTGCCAAGAATCCTGAGCGGATTCTGCCAAGAATCCTGAGCGGATTCTAGAAAGAATCCTGAAAAGATTCCACCAAGAACCCTGAGAGATTCTGCCAAGAACCCTGAGAGGATTCTGCCAAGAATCTAGAGAGGATTCTGAGGCAGAATCCAGAGAGGATTCTGAAGCAGAATCTAGAGAGGATTCTGAAGCAGAATCTAGAGAGGATTTTGAAGTAGAATCCTGAGAGGGATTAAAAGCAGAATTTTGAAAGGATTCTGAAGCAAAATCCTGAGAAGATTCTTAGGTAGAATCCTGTGAGGATTCTACACCCTTAAATGAAACAACACAGCGCACGAGTAACTTTCACGCAGCGAGCAAAAAGACAAAGGATTTTTCACGCAGATTTGTGTGCGACTGGATTAACACAAAAAATGTGCTGATCCGGTGTTACACAAATCTGCGTGAAAATTCTTTTGTCTTTTTACTTGCTGCGTGAAAGTTACTCGTTGCTCTGTGTACATCGAGTTCTGTGTGTAAAGCAGAATCCAGAGAGGATTTTGAAGTAGAATCCTGAGTGGGTTTCAAAGCAGAATCTTGAAAGGATTCTAAAGCAGAGTCCTGAGCAGATTCTCAAGTAGAATCCTGGGAGGATTCTGAAGCAGAATCCAGAGAGGATTCTGAAGCAGAATTTAGAGAGAATTCTGAAGAAGAATCCTTAGAAGATTCTGAAGCCGAATCCTTGGAGGATTCTGAAGCAGAATCCTTGGAGTATTCTGAAGCAGAATCTAGAGAGGATTCTGAAGCAGAATCAAGAGAGGATTCTGGAGCGGAATCCTGAGAAGATTCTGTCGATAATCCAAGGAGGATTCTGAAGCAGAATCCTGAGTGGTTTCTGTCGATAATCCAAAGAGGATTCTGAAGCAGAATCCTGAGAGGATTCTGCAGCAGAAACCAGAGAGAATTCTGAAGCAGAATCCAAAGAGGATTCTGAAGCAGAATTTAGAGAGGATTCTGAAGCAGAATCTAGAGAAGATTCTGAAGCACAATCCAGAGAGGACTCTGAAGCAGAATCAAGAGAGGATTCTGGAGCAGAAACCAGAGAGAATTCTGAAGCAGAATCCAGAAAGGATTCTTAAGCAGAATTTAGAGCAGATTCTGAAGCAGAATCTAGATAGGATTCTGGAGCAGAATCCAGAGAGGATTCTGAGGAAGAATCATTAGAAGATTCTGAAGCCGAATCCTTGGAGGATTCTGAAGCAGAATCCTTGGAGTAATCTGAAGCAGAATCCAGAGAGGATTTTGAAGCAGAATCTGTAAAGGAACAACAAGGCAGTCAAGCTATGGTGAGTTCCGTATCACCCATGCCTGTCAATGCGGAGGACAAAAAACTTGACGGATTGGAACAGCACAAAAGGAACGAAGGCTGACGTTTTCGATAGAAGTGGAGAGAGACTGGAAAGTGCAACGTAATCGTAATCTTGATAATTGTTTGCTGGCAGTGATTTTTAGTTTAAACTATTTGTGGGCTGAGTAATTTTATTGCAGTTGGTTGTAAATGCAGGTGAATTGATTATTCTAAAATATTTACTAAATTTCTAAAGGATTTGATGAATTTATAGATGAAATTCCTAGCTAGTACAAACTTGGAAAAGTGTATTCAAAGTCCACCAATTAAAATTGATTGTAAGTCATGCTATTGAACTTAATCCTATTATAAATAACTTATGATCTATATTTGTAAAACCTAGACTAATTGTTCACGTAAAGTCATGCAAATTGGGATACGTATTGTTTCGGATCGTGAATTGGAAGGACACGAAATGTGAGTAACAAGAGTGTAACCGTTTAACCTCAAACTAAACCTAAAATACAATTACAGCTTGAAACTGCATTAGCTACTGGAAAGACGTGGTTTAACACCTTCAACACCTATCCGAAACAGAATCAAGAGAGGATTCTGGAGCAGAATCTTGATTGGATTCTGAAGCAGAATCCTGAGAGGATTCTGAAGCAGAACTTTAGAGGATTCTGAAGCAGACTCCAGAGATGATTCTGAAGCAGAATCCTGAGAGGATTTTGAAGTAGAATCCTGAGAGGGTTTCAAAGCAGAATCTTGAATGGATTCCAAAGCAGAGTCCTGAGAAGATTCAGAAGTAGAATCCTGGGAGGATTCTGAAGCAGAAATTAGAGAGGATTCTGAAGAAGAATCCTTAGAAGATTCTGAAGCCGAATCCTTGGAGGATTCTGAAGCAGAATCTTTGGAGTATTCTGAAGCAGAATCTAGAGAGGATTCTGAAGCAGAATCAAGAGAGGATTCTGGAGCAGAATCCTGAGAAGATTCTTTCGATAATCCAAATAGGATTCTGAAGCAGAAACCAGAGAGAATTCTGAAGCAGAATATAGAGAGGATTCTGAAGCGGAATTTAGAGAGGATTCTGAAGCAGAATCCTCGGAGTATTCTGAAGCAGGATCCAGAGAGGATTCTGAAGCAGAATCAAGAGAGGATTCTGGAGCAGAAACCAGAGAGAATTCTGAAGCAGAATCCAGAAACGATCAGAATTTAGAGAGGATTCTGAAGCAGAATCCAGAGAGGATTCTGAAGAATCCCTAGAAGATTCTGAAGCAAAATCCTTGGAGTGTTCTGAAGCAGAATCCAGAGAGGATTCTGAAGCAGAATGCTGCGAAGATTCTGAAGCAGAATGCTGCGAAGATTCTGAAGCAGAATGCTGCGAAGATTCTGTTGATAATCCAGAGAGGATTCTGCTAAGAATCCTTGGAGGATACTGCCAAGAATTCTGAGGATTCTGAGGCAGAATCATGAAAGGACTCCGCCAAGAATCTTTAGAGGATTCTATCAAGAATTCTAAGATTATTATGCCAAGGATACTGAGAGAATTCTGCCAAGATTCCTGAGAGTGTTTTGCTAAGAATCCTGAGAGGATTCTGGAGCAAAATCCAAAGAGGATTCTGAAGCAAATGCCTGATACTATTCTGAAGCCCAGAGTCCCGAGAGGATAGTGAAGCATAATCCTGATAAGATTCTGCAGAGAATGTTGACTGGATTCTGCTGAGATTATGTCGAGAATCCTCTCTGAATTCTGCTCCTGGATTCTGTTCCTTGGTGGATCTTGAAATGATATTCTGAGGGGATTCTGGATAAGTATCCTGAGATCACTTTTGAGTAGAATTATGAGAGGATTTTTGAGAAATTCCTGAGAGGGTTCTGGAGATAATTCTGAGAAGATTTCAAAGAGGATTCTGGAGCAATTCATCGTATCAAAAGATGCGCTTTGCCAGCGAAAACGACAAAAAAGCACTGTCCACTGGTAGTACAGGTTCCCCCAGCACTCCAATAAATATTACAACATATAAGCTTCGAGGTGCGAAACGCACATTTACACCGATCGAGGCGGCATGTCAAAAGGAAAGCGTGCCGTGCGCACCACTATCAAAGCGAAGCGCTGCTGACTTACTTACCGAGCTGCTTAGCACCTCCAAAACTCCCCAGTCAGTAGTGGGAAATCCAAGAGACGAACCGTCTGAAGAAGCTCACAGAGTGACTAAAAATTAGGACTGACAGCGCGCGATGTCGGACATTCATTGTGTGTTCCATTATGTTTAGCATGTTATTCAAAAAGACCGGTATCTCCGGTATGGTATCGCCTGTCCCGGGAAGTGGCTTAGTCGAATCAAGCCCAAAATAAAGGGCGCGGTTTTCCGCTGGCCCTATTGATAGGATCGGATGGATGGGCTTTTCAGATGGGAGTTGTCGATTGATGTCGGTGGCTGATTTACCGTGGAGGAAGAGCTCTGATGCAATGGATATGCCTATTGTGACGATTTGGACCGATTCATGGTATGATTGGGGTTAGGTTGTTAAAAAGGCGATGATAAATTAAGTTTGAATCGAATCGCGGTATGTTTATAGCGATACCGGTTGTTGAATGTAGGGATTATATAAAAATGTGGATAATGGGGAGCAAATAAACCTTTCAATATTAAGATAAGTCGTTAATTCACAAATCTGGTTAGCTAAATAAGATATGTTGCTATTATAACCGTTATGCTCCAGTTATAGCAATCTAATATTTTTTTTATCATTTGACCCCTTACAAACTACATTACAATATTGTGACACTGCAATACATTATTATTAAAACATCTTTATCTCTTTGGATGGTTCATCGTAGTATTGTACAGTATACTGTAGCTACTATACAAAAGACTATACAATAACATTAAAACTCATGGTTATGAACCATATGGTGTATCGTAAATAATAATTTTCCAATAAAATATGTTGGTTGATACGTATCGTAACAATACCATAATCATTGTTAGAAAGTTCTATAGAATAGAAAGTACTGTTATATTACCATACAATTAAAATAGAACGCATTGGTTACCAGTTTGTTTACTATATTATTATTGTGATTTCTTGGAAAATGTTTGATTTGATTGATTTGTCTTTATTAAAGAGACTTTCAGCCCTTGGCTGGTTCGTCCGTGGAAAATTTTATCCAGGACACGGTTTACTGTACATGTACAACTTATCTACATTAAAGTCAAACAAATGATCCGTCCCTACATATCTAATTTAAACATTCGTTAGACAAAAAAAAAACCTCAGGAAATTTTATATCTCAATCACGACTGGTTGCCACAACCTTTCTCCAACCGTATCGCCACAAATCAAACTACTTGTCTCTCTGCAATGCCCACCTTAGCCCACAGCACAAGTCGAGTGTGCAAACATGTGCAAACACCAATTACTCTCGATCTGTCTGTCCGGGCAATGCAATGGGGGTCCCTAACCGTCCGAGGTGCGGGTCCGAACTCTACGACGGACCTGCTCAGATCCAAATCCAAATCGAAATCACTCAATTTCCGCTTGTTTGGTTTTCATCTGCGGCTGTAAAAAAACGCGCTTAAATTCGTGACGAAGTCATTAAGCAGTACGAACCCTTTGGAGTCTGTTGCCGCACCGTCAGTTTTATTAGCATTTTTGACAGGCCACGCGGCTAGTTTACATTTGATTGGTCGATTCAGTCCAAAGTTGCGTAATGGTTATCCATTTAGTAAGGTAGGACCTGCTTTGCCTCTAGCCCTAGTGACCTGGGCTAAAAGTTGATTTCTGCACATGAATTCGTAACTTTGCGCGATCGAGACTTGCCTCCGTAGATATGTATGAAGAGCGATTGACGCAAGCTACGCAGCAGATTTTGCACTAAGAAATGCCACCCATAAATTTCCACTCTGGTCGATGCTGAATGAGACCTGTGTGCTGCTGTGCGTTCACTGAAAGTAGCCCAACTGCAACCGGTCTACGATCCAAAAACATAGTATGCGACAACTTGCTTCAAAGTGGACGGATTAAGTCGAGATTATGTGTGTGATTCAATCCAATTTGACTGGTGCACCGATAAAATTAACGTACGATGGAATAGACAGTTGATATAGTACTCCAAGGGTTATTGTATCCCAAAGGTTAAAGAATGTATGAATTCCTGAAGGAAGATTTCAATTTTCAATCTTCCAGAGAGGGGGGGGGGGGAGAAGGTTCCAATCTTCCAGAGACAAGATTCCAATCTTCCAGGGGGAAGATTCCAATCTTCCAGGGGGAAGATTCCAATCTTCCAGGGGGAAGATTCCAATCTTCCAGGGGGAAGATTCCAATCTTCCAGGGGGAAGATTCCAATCTTCCAGGGGGAAGATTCCAATCTTCCAGGGGGAAGATTCCAATCTTCCAGGGGGAAGATTCCAATCTTCCAGGGGGAAGATTCCAATCTTCCAGGGGGAAGATTCCAATCTTCCGGAGGAAGATTCCAATCTTCCGGAGGAAGATTCCAATCTTCCAGGGGGAATATTTCAATCTTCCAGGGGAAGATTCCAATCTTCCAGGGGGAAGATTCCAGTCTTCCAGGGGGAAGATTCCAATCTTCCAGGGGGAAGATTCCAATCTTCCAGGGGGAAGATTCCAGTCTTCCAGGGGGAAGATTCCAATCTTCCAGGGGGAAGATTCCAATCTTCCAGGGGGAAGATTCCAATCTTCCAGGGGGAAGATTCCAATCTTCCAGGGGGAAGATTCCAATCTTCCAGGGGGAAGATTCCAATCTTCCAGGGGGAAGATTCCAATCTTCCAGGGGGAAGATTCCAATCTTCCAGGGGGAAGATTCCAATCTTCCAGGGGGAAGATTCCAATCTTCCAGGGGGAAGATTCCAATCTTCCAGGGGGAAGATTCCAATCTTCCAGGGGGAAGATTCCAATCTTCCAGGGGGAAGATTCCAATCTTCCAGGGGGAAGATTCCAATCTTCCAGGGGGAAGATTCCAATCTTCCAGGGGGAAGATTCCAATCTTCCAGGGGGAAGATTCCAATCTTCCAGGGGGAAGATTCCAATCTTCCAGGGGGAAGATTCCAATCTTCCAGGGGGAAGATTCCAATCTTCCAGGGGGAAGGTTCCAATCTTCCAGGGGGAAGATTCCAATCTTCCAGGGGGAAGATTCCAATCTTCCAGGGGGAAGATTCCAATCTTCCAGAGGAAAGATTCCAATCTTCCAGGGGGAAGATTCCAATCTTCCAGGGGGAAGATTCCAATCTTCCAGGGGGAAGATTCCAATCTTCCAGGGGGAAGATTCCAATCTTCCAGGGGGAACATTCCAATCTTCCAGGGGGAACATTCCAATCTTCCAGGGGGAACATTCCAATCTTCCACGGGGAAGATTCCAGGGGGAAGATTCCAATCTGCCAGGGGGAAGATTCCGATCTTGCAGGTGTAAGATGTCTCGTATATTTTCATGAGAAGCTCTTAATCTTTCACGGTGATCATCAATCATAAAAACCAATCGAAGACATTTTTCGCTAATCATTCAATAAACAGATTGAAAATCGCATGAGAGTATCTCAAGGCAGTGAACAAGGTAGCGTGAAACCGTTTCCTGTGTGAAAACAACCGCGTCCTCATCTTAATAAGCAGGCTGTGATTTTTATTGGTTGTCAACTGTGTTTCGTCGGATCCTCTCCCCCAGCTGGTCTATTTTGTGATCTAGTATGTGAGGAAACCGACACCGATCGGCAGTTGCCATGCCGCTAACTAGCCATTGCCTACTGATCCAGCTGCTCGTTATCTGCACTAAATTGATGGTCAATTGACAAACGGTGACAGTTGCGCCTCCGGGTGTTAACTTTATCGGTAGGCCATAAATCCGCCCATCGCGCGAGATCGAGATCGAGGTTGCATCACGTCCGATGCTAGGCTATTTGGATTCGCCTTAGTAGATCCAGTTGTAATGGGATCGTGGTACACCCGCTGGCATGCTGCTGCGTCGCCCTTAGAAGTGGGTCACCGAGTGAAAGTAGGCGCGGTCCCAGATCGGTTTAAATTGTTAATTTCCCGCCGACCGGATTAGATATTCTGTGAATTGGTCCATCATGCACTGTTCCACTGCTGCGTTGGAAGCTACGTGGTCCTAAACGTCATAATTTGAAACAATTAACCCAACTTGATACCTTGACGTGGGGCTACGGGCGGTATCTGTTTGACTGGTGTGGTCAAAGATGTGGCATTACGCTGTACTATGTTGATTTTTTATGAAACTTTGACGTTTATTGGTCACGTTGTTTATGATTCCAAGAGGAAAAAATAGGTAAAATTTTAAAAAATCCATGTAACTTTAATCACACTCAGTCACAGTCTTTACATCCCCATCCCCATAGTAACCATCGCCTCATTTGCTTTCCGGGTTGTTTTGTTCAACCCGACATAGGTCCAACCCCTTCCTATGAGATATCACTGCATTTCAATCGCTTCCTCACTGCGGCGGCTGTAGCGGCTGCACAGCGCTTAATCGCCTCATCTACCACACCGTCTTTGAATTCATCATCCGACGATGCGATAGAGCTTAGCAAAACTAATTCATTCAAAATCGGCTCATCAGTTTACGGCTGATTGTTTGTTCGTCTACCCGTAGCCTCTTAAACCATACAACATCACACCAGCAAGCACTTAAGAAGCTGTGAGTAGTCTAATTAAATTATTAGCTCGCTTGCGCCGTAAACAGCCGCGCAGCAATTCGTCTACCAGCAGCGCCACCATAGGCATATTGCAGCAAAACGATGAAGATCCAAAAGCAAAACAAAACAAAACACAGAAGCTCGAGACGGAGGCACAGAAAAAAATTACACAAACAGCCGTCAAGTGGCGGAATGGCGTGAGAATTCTGTCTGACTGAACAAGTGGATGGTGTGAATTTAATAAATGGATTAAATGGCAAACTGTGCCGCACCCTTTTCGAAGTCAGGTTTATATCTATGGGGTACAATCAAACCATTTCTTTCCATTCATTTGCTTTTCCTTTCGACATTTGGCAAGCCCTTGTGACTTTCTGGGATGTCTCCTCAGGATGCTTCTGAATTCTTCCCGAAATCTGCAAAAGAATCCTCCTTTGAATCCTTTCGGGAGTAATGTACAGATTCGTCTCAGGATTCCACTCCAGAATCGTTTTCGGATCCTGCTACGGAGTCCACCCATTATTTCTATACAGATTCCTCTCATCTCTGGATTTTGCTACAAAATCCTCTTGGGATTCTTCTCATGAATCCTATCAGGATTGTCCTCCAGAATTCAGGAGAGAATAGTTAAAAGTATCTGGAGAGAATATTCCATGAATTCCATAAATAATCCTGAGAGCTTCCAGAGAAAATTTCAAAAACATTTCGGAGAAAACCCTTAGAGGATTCCGGGGAAATTCCTGAGAGCATTCTAGGGAGAATCCTAGCGGGATACCGGAAAGAATCTTGAGAGGATTCTGGAGAGAATCCTGAGAGCATTTCGGAAAAAAAAACCTGAGAGAATTTGAATAAGATTTTGAAAAGATTCCTGAGAGGATTCCGGAAAAATTGATTCCGGAGAGAAATCCAAGAAAATTCCGGAGAAAACCCTTAGAGGATTCCAGAGGATTCGAAGAGAAATTTCAGAGGATTCAGGAGAGATTCCAGGGAGGATTCTGGAGAGCATCCTGAGAGGATTCCGAAGAAAATCTTCGGAGCCATCCGGAGAAAATTCCAAAAACATTACGGAGAAGACACTGCGAGGGGAGGATTCCGGAGATGATCCTGAGAGGAATCAGGAGAGACTCCTGAGAAGATTCCGTAGGGAGTCCTGAAAGGATTTCGGAGAAAATTCTTACAGGATATCGAAACGAAACCTGAAAAGATTCCAGAGAGAATCCTCAGAGACTTCCGGAGAGAATTCCAAGAGCATTCCGGAGAAAACCATGAGAAAATTACGGAGAGAATCCTGAAAGGATTCCGGAGAGAATCGTGGGAGGATTCAGGAGACAATCCTAAGGGGATTCCGAAGAAAATCCTGAGAGGATTGCGGAGAGAATTCTGAGAGTATTCTGGAGAAAATCCTGAGATGATTTCGGAATCCACTCGGGATTCTTTTCGGAATCCTTTCAGGATTCTCTCTAGAATTCTCTCACTATTCTCTACGGAATACTCTCAGGGTTCTCGCCGGAATCTTTCCAGAATATTCTCCTGAATCCTCTCAGTATTTTTCCACTGACTCTCCCCAGAATCTTTCAAGGATTCGACCATCTCAGAATTACAGGGGATAGACAAAATGATCGGGACAGGCAAAATGTTGCCTTCTCAAAAAATATTCAAATAGCTGTAACTTTTCGAAAACTGCATCAAATATTCTCAAATTTTTACTGGAAGTGGATCAACTAGTTGTGCATCAGTGGAAAAAAATTTGAAAAAGATCGGGCTATTCTGCACAAAGTTATAAAGATTCTAGAAAAAGATATTTTTATCCGATAGCCAACTTTGAGCTGTTATATCTCCGGATTCAATGAACCGAATGCAATGAAATTTTGACCATTTACGACTTATATAATGAGCTCTGAAAAACGTTTGACACAACTTGAAATTATTCACAAGAGAAAAAGTTATTGCGATTTCATTTATTTTATGATTTCTTAGTAAATTGGTCCATTTTTAATATGCATCCCATTACTTTTTCAATGAATTGCCGGCTATGTTGTTACTTTCTTTCAAAACATAATTATATTCAAGACAATTAGAGGGAATATAAATGAACTATAATTAGCATCTTGAAATTTGAAACGATGTTGAAATTTAAGAAAATTTGGTGATTTATTAGAAAAATAATCTAATCGTTATAATTTTCTTCCGTATTAAGAATTTTAAGTTAAGTCAAAAGTTTTTCAAAGCTCATTATATAAGTCATATAAGGTCAAAATTTCATTGCATTCAGTTCATTGAATCCGGAGATATAACAGCTCAAAGTTGGCTATCGGATAAAAATACCTTTTTCTAGAATCTTTATAACTTCGTGCAGAATAGCTCGATCTTTCCTAAATTTTGTCCACTGATACACAACTAGTTGATCCACTTTCAGTAAAAATTTGAGAATATTTGATGCACTTTTCGAAAAGTTACAGCTATTTGAATATTTTTTGAGAAGGGAAATTTTTGCCTGTCCCGATCATTTTGTCTATCCCCTGTATCTCCTGAAATTTGTCAGGATTTTCTCTTGAATCCTTTCAGGTTTCTTTCCAAAATCCCCCCTGGATTTTCTAGAGAATCAATTCAGGATCCTCTCTGGGTTGTCTATAAAATCCTCACGGAATTCTTTGCGGGGTTCTTTTAGGAATCTTTCTGGAATCCTCTCTGGAACAATTTTGAAATCCTCTTATGATTCTCTCCAAAATCCTCTCAGGATTCTTTCCGGAAATCTTATCAGTATTCTCTAAAGATTCCCTAAGGATTTCTCCTCAAATCCCATCAGGATTCTTTTCAGAATTTTCTTAGGATAATCACCAAAATCCTCTTAGTATTCCATATAAAATCATCTCAGGATTCCCTCCGGAAACCATTCCGGAATGCTCTTAGGATATCTACGGAACCCACACGAGATTTTCTCCGGAATCCTCTCTGGATTCTTTCAAGAATCTTCTCAGGATTCTCTTCGGAATCCTCTAAGGATGCTATCCGGAATCTTCTTAAGATTCTCTTTGGAATCCTCTCAGTATTGCCTCCAGAATCCTTTTTCCTTGCGAAATAATGCCACTCTGCGGGAACTCCAAAATCCACTTCATAAAACTTTTACTTTTAAACTAACTTCTGAGCTCTTTTTTGCATCCTCTTTGACTCGCTCTCTGTATTGTTGTCAAAAAAAAAAAAACAAGAACAAAACAACTCAACTTTGTTAGTTCGATGCGGGGAGCCAAAAATGAGTAAGTGACACAGTACCGATATTTGAGCAATTTGAACTGGCGGTTGGGAAAAAGAACTTCTACTTTAAGTACTCTGTCTGTTTGCGAATTGACAGACATTGCCCACCTCAAAGTTTGGTTAATTGAGCCTACTTTTGGGATCTTGCCTTTCTCCGTGGAAGTTCAAAACAATGGATAAAGCAGAGAAAAAAAATGAATAGCTACTTGCACGCTAAGGCATAACATGTCATCCAGAATGCTTTTTTCGTAATTCTGAATTATGAATAAATGAATAAATTTCAGTACACATTTAAATTTACCACTGCCCTTATTAAAGGTTTATTCGAAAAATAAAAAGTGGCAAACGAAAATTATCAAGGTTCAGTGTAGCCAATAGTAATAGTATTGTAAGAAAGAAATTTATGATTCTTGCTTGATAATTTGATTTGATACAAAAGTTATCATGTAATTTAGATTTTACAATAGAATTATAATGTATGGCAACACTTTCATCAACGTTTATGTAGAAAGTCAATTGAAATAAGGATTATAATACAATTTTTTTTTGGCAATTTATTGTTATCCATTCTAACAAATCCATAATTGATAAACTGGCAACACTGTCATCTTATTATTTTTACATGGTTTTCTATTCTCCTTGGTCTAAATCAGCCCAAATCTCCTTTAAATTACATCGAATAATGTTTTCTTAGCGAAACTTGTAAGTTGGACTAATTTAATATGCTAGAGAAAAACGTTTTCCAAGCTTAAAAACGCTGTATCTTTGGAACGGCAAAAAAGACCTCGGGGAGTTAAGCTTTTTCGACTGAAAAATGTCTTATAAACACGATGGAATCAAAATTTTCAAATTCAAGATATACTCATTCGACGAAAAATCGATTTTAAAATTGAAAAATAACATGTTTAGCAACTCAGTATCGGAAAAAAAATATTTTTCCTGGATTCCTCTAACAATTTTCATCAAAAAAGCTCAAGGTCAAAAATGTGTATATGTTATAGTTTCAAAGCTATAAATTAAGAAAAGGAAGGGACAACTTGGATTTTTCTTGTATTGTTAAAGACAAGGGGTGTTGCCACGGGGTGGGTGATCCGATCGGCACACAGTGGAGCACCTAGTACATCAAAATTGATCAAAATTATTTTGACGCATTTTCACAACCCAAAAGCAACCCAAATTAGTAATGCAACGTATTTCATAGTTTTCGTATTTTTTTATTTCGTCATTAGGGTGACCAATTTTATGATTGTAAAAGTCATGATTTTTCGAAACAAATTTTTTTCAAAAAATCACAACTTTTGAACCAGTTGACCGATTTTAAACTTCTTTTTTTTTTTTGCTTGAAAGCTGTTGAGTTCTAGTTATCAGCAAAAATACGTTCAGAGGGCCAAATAGTGTTTTAAGGCAAATAATATCATATAATAATATAATTATCACGATTTTTTCAAAGTGTTGCAACTTTTGAAATTGGAAACATCCGGAAGGTTTTCTTTCTGCATTTGAAAGAGGAACAATAGTTTTATCATACACTAAACGCAGATTTTCCGGAAACAGCCGGAAAATCAACTTATTTCATTTTGAATGTACGGTAAAGGATTCCATCAATTATTTTTTTCAATATTTTCATATATTGTATGTAAATTCAACGTCAATTTGTTTGGGTTTCAAATTAACAGAATAACAACATTAACCTTCTTTAACAAACTGCATTGTTGAATTGATTGACTATCAATTTCATTCACTTTGTACGGTCAAAACTAGCACGCGCTGTGAGTTATATCAAAGAAAACGGCTAAACTTCAGCTTCACTTAACCTCTTCTGATAAGCGTAAACAAAACATTTGTACACTGCTAAGCTGTCAAACGATTACACGATAACTACACTTGGCAAAAACACAACGGAAAACCCAATTACTTCATTTTGAGTTTTTCCACTTATGATCAGGTTTTGATGTGATTTACTCCAATGTGCGGCACCCAAATTTGGTTTGTTTTCTTCCTCTATTTAATCAAACATTCCAACAAAATTTGGTCAAAATCCGTGATGATCGATAACACGTTTCCACTTTTTCTCGGTCGCTTCATATGGAATGATCCCAAAGCATTTAATCAGAATAATATTTAAAGCTCATCAGATTTGTTAAAGAATTTTTGGCAACACCCGATATGTTGATAAATATTCTTGTATCTGCCCCTCAAAATGCAAGATCTAGCCAAACAAATTTATAGAGTGGAGGGGGACAAAAAGTAAAAATTAAATTTGTATCAACCTAACGGTCAGTTGAAAACGGCTTCTCAAAAAAAAAAAATAAAAATGAAAAAATAAACTTTGCCATCTATCACCAGAATTTCGAATAACATAGTATTCTTTATCTAAGAGAACGTGAAGAACTCTGAAGCTTTATTCGTAAATTTGTTCAATTACAGATGGTATACTCATTAATTATCATTCGTGCCCATCATGATCATTCACTCACTCACATGCTTGCTCACTGACTCACTCATTTGCTCACACATTCATCCACTCAATCATTAACACACTCACCCACTCACTGACTCAATAACTCACTCACTAATCCGTTTACTTACCAGCTAACTCAGCCATTAACCTCTTGCATCAACTTACTTCAAGACTCACTACATCACTCACTTACTTAATATTGCTAAATGAGTGCACTTGACTTAGTAACAGCTTAACTCACTCACCAATTTCTTCAAATCTCTAACTCATTGACCAACACACTCTCTCGCTTAATCACTCATTCACTTACTACATCACTCATTATCTAACTTACTCACTCACGCACTTACTAGCTCACTCTCTCATTAAATGATTAACTCACTACATCACTTACTTACTCACTGATATACCCACGCAGTTCACTGATTAACGGGCTCACTCACTCATTAATTTCATTACACATTAACTATTGGCGTAGTTTTGAGGCATCGAAACACAGTTTTGTAGTCGTCTAACTGGACAGCTTCAAAGAAGTCTGTGTTTTCCTACAACCCAACGGCAAGATAATCAGGGTATTACTACTGCAATACACTAGATCTGTTGACAGCTACATACTAAGTAGACGCAATGGCCCACTGTACAGTACTGACTGATCTGAACATACTCAAAGATACCCTACACCTCTTTCGACGTTCTAGCGCTTCATTGCATAATAAATTACAATTTGCAGCAAATGCTATAGAATAGACGGTTGTTTCACTATACTGAGAGAATGCCGTGGTTGCGGCAACACCAATTGATAAGCTTATTCACTCGCTTACTTACTCATTTACTTATTACCTCACTATATCACTCACGAATTCAAAAAATCACTCACAAACACATTTATTCACTCACTATTTCACAGCATCACTCACGCGAGTCAGGATTTTCCCGAAGAATTCCTCCATGAGTTTCCGGAGGAGTTTGTCCAGAAATTTCCGTAGGAATTCCTCCAGGAATCTTCAAAGGAATTCCTCCTGGAATTTTCAAAGGATTTTCTCCTGGATTTCTGAAGGAATTCCTCTACGAATTTCCAAAGAAATCCTTTCCGGAATTTCCAAAGAAATTTCTTATGGATTTGTCTTGAAATACCTCCAAAAATTTCCAAATGAATTTCTCCAAAAGTTTTTGACGATTGTCCTCAAAAAACTTCCTTATGATTTTCTCACATAATCCCCAAACGTGTTTCCGAAGGAATGTTTGAAGAAGTTTCTCAAGTTTTCGTAGGAGCTCCGCAATACATTTTTGAAGGAATTTCTTGAGGAGTTTCCGAAGAAATTTCTCAAGGATCTTTCGCTGGAATTCCTTGAGGAATTTCGTAAAGATTTATAAAAAAAAACGAAAAAATTCCTCAACGAACTTATCAAACAATTTCCCACGAAATTTCCGAAGGTATTCCATAAGACATTTCAGACATATGTCAAAAAATAAATCCAAACGAACTCTTTTAACAATTTCCGAATTTTCCTTATCTAGGCATTTTTAAAGGAATTCTACAAAGAATTTCCGAATGAGTTCCTCTAGGAAATAAAAAATCACAAAAAAAGCATTTCTTCAGGAATTCCCGAAATATTTTTTCAATGCACTTTTTATTTAAAAATTCAATATTTTCGACCCTATGTCTAAATATTAAGAATGGAGGTGAAATTGGGTCAAGCAAGTTATCGAGTGCACATAACCTTAACTAAAAATTCAACTTGTTATCCAGTCCCCATTTGACGTTAGAGTGGTGCCATGTTTACCATATCTTCAAAAAAGCACGATTTTTTCGAAAATATGTCGAAGAAGTGTCAAGCGAGTGTGTTCATACGTTTAGTGCCTAAATCATTTATAATAATAAACCCATGCGTTTAGACAGCTCCTCTGAACATCAGCTAATCTTTAGTGTACTGCAATATCGCTCACAAAATAGACTTAATAGCGTTTTTCTTCTCCGCTCATTGTTTAAATTTTAAGGAAATATCGTGAAACTACCAGACGGTAGTGGCATCCAGGAAATACCGGGGCCATAAAACCGGTAACATGACAAAATTTCAGAGGATGAACGAACGTCGAAAAATATCATGCTTTTTTTTTAAATAAATCTTTCAATGCGCCTCTTCTTCATTGTAATTCCCCCTCCTCTCATGGAGGTTGAAACTTTAAATGAGGATGATTACGGTGGCTAAAAATGCCGATGCAACCTTTAAGGGGTGAGATTGGGTCAATTTTCAATCATTTGCAGTTTAGTAGACAATTTATATAATGTGATACTTTCTTGCTAAACTATCATTAGCATATAGAAGAGTATGCATACCAAATAAAAAGTTATTCCGACTTCAACTGCACTTGTTAGTTAACAAACAATCTTTGAGTATCCTTTTTTGATCCATTCTCACCCCAAACGACGGTATTTCAAAGAAATTCCTCAAGGAATTCCCGAAGAATCTTCTAAAGGAAATCGTAGAAGAACTCTCGAAGGAATGTCTTATGGAATTTCTTAAGGAGCTTTAGAAATGAAGGAATTCCCCAAGAAATTTCTGAAAAATTTGCAAAGCAATTTCCGGTGGAATTCCTCAAGGATTTTCGAACTAAATTCCTGAAATTATTTTTTAATTGATTCCTTTAAAAATTTCCGAATGCATTCTTCTAGCAACTTCCAAAGATATTCGTCCAGGAATTTCCGAAGGAATTCCTTTAGAAATTTTCGAAGAATTTTTTCCGGTAATTCCGGAATTCAAAAGAATGCATGGTGAAATTCGTAATAAAACTTCTGGAGGTACCCCGGGGCAAGTGGGACCTAAAAAAGTGCTAATTTAGTTTTGTCATGCCAAAAATTTCTAAACTCGAATTATTTAATGATTCCAATGATTCCAAAAGACGTTGTTGATATATTTCTACTAATTAACGTGCATTAAAATTGTTTAAAAATATTTACATTGCATATATTATGCATATAACAAAAAGTGCCGCATATCTTCATTTACTCCGTTTCACGGGGTAAGTGGGGCCTATTTAGAATTTTTGTTCTAATGGCTTAGTATAGTTGCTGCAAATAAGGTAGCATAAATTAGAAATATTTTATTTGAATAGTGTTGTTTCGAATTTAATATAAGAAGAGTTTTGTGGATCGTGCATAAATTACGTAACATGTAAAATAACAAATCGCTGAGAAAAACTTGATTTAACTCTACAGGTAAAGCACCATAAAGTTTAGTGACACAAGATTTTGTTGTTTATGAAAGTTGCTTTTCACATTACATAGTTGATGAAACTCGCCTATAGGAAATCTAGGGTTTCATGGTTTTCAGTAGCGGTTATTTATTAATGCAATATTGCAATAATATAGAGGCAGTTTTATTTTTTTTTCATGGGTGGTTCCTCAATACTCAGAAAAATTCATGATGCAGCGAAAAACGCGAAAATAATGAAATATATTTAGAGGAAAATATGAAAAATACATTTTTTTGGAACAAATATGTTTTACCCAAGGTTTTGCCATTCAAACAAGAACTTCGTCATCGAAATAGAGATAATCAAGTATATTTCAACGGTAGGATAATTAAGGCGTTGATTTTGATTGACTTTCGTGTAAATTTCGTCTTAGGCTGGACAAAGCGGGATCAACCAGTGAAGTTGTGTTTCTTACGCTCATAGGTCTCACTTGCCCCAGATATTGAAATACACTGGGGTAAGTAAGAGCAGTTAACTTAAAGTAAAAAATAAAAATAATATACAGTTTGTTTCGCTTGAAATCATTTGCAAGAGCTCTAAATATTACCCTGAAACTGAAAAAGTATGACTTTATTTGTTATTCTATTTTTGAACGACGAATGTAGTAGAGCTCGTCAAATTTACCTAGTGAATTGTAAATTACATATGAACAACAATATCATATATAGTCTCTTTATGGTGGAAACAATATTAATTTTTGTATTCAAAGTATCCATTGGTGTGACAGCTATGTTTTTCATGAAGAATGTTAAGCTTAAAATAAATAATGAAAAAAATTATAGCTGTCGGTCTCACTTGCCCCGGATTCTCACTTGCCCCGGGGTACCTTAATTGAAGAAATTTCTGAAGGTATTCCCAACGGAATCACTGCAAGTTTTCCGAAGGTAATTTCTGCTGGAATATCTGCATTAAAATAACCTGGAAAATATTAAAGAAATTTCTGGAGAAACTGCTGGATAAATTCAAATTCATGATGGCATTTGTTAAGAAATTCCTGAAGCAATATCTTGAGGAATTCCTCAGGATTATAATCATATATTATTCTTCCATTGAACCATTCCTGTTAATCACCCATATTTCATACTTCACTTTTATTTTTTTTTAATGATGAAGTATTTGAACTCATTGTTACTGCAAAGTGGTTTTCAGTGTAAGGGTGCTCGCCCCACCCCCCCCCCTTCCTGGCCGAAAAGCTGGCTACGCCCTTGTAACTCGCTATATCTACGCTAACACACTCGTTTACTTATTAGTAGGCAAACCCGAGCAGAAAAGAATAGCAACAAAATAACATAACGAGGTATTAAACTTAAATAACATTATACCTCGATATGCCCTTCATTAGGTGGACATAAGAGGCAAAATAACAAAAATGAATACCATAATTTTGTATTTATAACACCTGAAAAATAACAAGTCTTATTATTTCAATAATGAATGCATACCATAAATTTCAAGTGCTCTATTTGTTATCCAGAAGGTATGAAATAACAAAGTAATAACATTTCTAGTTATGAAATTGAACATGTTTCGATAGCTCCATGATGTAATAACAAATCTTGTTCTTCAGTTATTTTCCCAGCTAAATCAACAATACCATATCAATACCTAACTTTGCTCAAATACCTCCAATTGTTATTGAGGTGTTCTCATAACATTGCGTAGAATAATATAGCAATACCAACTTGAGATATTAGAGCACAGGTTGCTCTTTGCACGGTATTTGTAAGGTATGCCCTTCTGCTCGGGAACTCACTAGAGTGGGTCAACGTTGTATGGGAAAATTGAAAATTGATCACATTCAATCAGAGAAAGATTTTAAGATGCTATTTGAGTTCCCAAACAACTCTAGCGTTACATGTGAAAAGGGCCTAAGTGCTTTTTGTAAATAGACATGTTTCAGTCACTGTAGGGCTCATATCGATCCACCCACGAACATCAATACCCTTAACAGATAGCCCGAGGATTCCTCTTTCTGATAAGGGTGTTTATGTGCGTGGGAGGATCGATATGAGCCCCACAGCGACCGAAACATGTTTGTTTACAAAAAGCACTTAGAACTGTACAAAGTTTGGCCTTGAAATATGGCTTAGCTTACATTTTGCGCATCGCGATTGAAGTTTGTCCAACACCAAATAACCGATGATGGTATAGCCTAGGATGTGTAAAAAAAATTGTCGAAGACCGCAAAGTGATCTGATGCATGTCGAAAAACCTTTAGCAACTGTTGCAAAAAAAAAATAGATTTCATTATTGATGTTATTTCCTTACATGTTAAATGATAAGCACCTTCAGATGAACAATAGTTTTAACTTTTGTCACAAGCCTCAGATCGTTTTGCGGTCCCCGATAAAGATGTTCAGAATATCCTAGACTATACTTCAATGTCATCGGTTACATACTTCCAGAATAGTTTCAATCCTTTATAAGAAAATGCAAGGGAAAATGCATAAAAGTAAGTTTACCCACATGAAATCCCATACAGACTTCAATCGCGATGTGCAAAGTGTAGGCATAACCGATCACGCTCAAATTTCGCACAGTCATTCTGGACCTGAAATGAAACCAAATCTTGATCTTAAAAATCACTCACTAAAAGGATCGCTCACTCGCTAACTCGCTAGTTCTCTTTCTCACTTATTCGCTCATTACATAACTCACTATCTTACTGCATCACTCACTAGCTTACTCATTCATTCACCAAATCACTTACTTGCTTTACTTACTAGCTAACTATCAAATTCGGTATATCAATAACTCACCCATTAATTTACAAGGTCACTAATTTTCTCCTACTCACTCACTCACTCACTTATTCATGTACTCACTCATTTACTAGCTTACTTGCCTACTTACTCATTAGCTCACTTATTCACTGATTCACCAATTCACAAACTCACGCATTCATTAACTCGCTCATTTTCTCATTCGCTGGCAACTCACTAATTCACTCACTGATACATTTACTCACTCTCACGGAACAGATCTCCCAGCCAACATACGATCGCATATGAAGTTGATTAGAATGCAAAAGTGGAGGCAATATGCGTACACTTTACACGCGGTTAATTGGAAGCATGTACGCATGTGGCCTCCACTTTAGCATCATATTCTACATCATATACGACTTTGTGTTGGCTGGGCTCACATCCTCATCAAACCACCAACTTACTAACTCGTTTTCTCGCCTACTTATATACACTTACTCACTAATTAACTGATTTTCTTACTGCCATACTAAAATTCGCGGAGCAGCTCTCTGCCCCAGTCTAGATTTTTAGAACGCTGTAATTGACTCACTCACTAGTTCACTCAATCTTGGGGCAGGTCACACTGATTCACTAACACCAGTTCTTTAACCTACTTACTCATTCACCAGTTCACTTATTTGCCTGGTTTCCACTTAGCTGATTATTAAAAATGTGTTAAAACGTTAGAATGTTAAGCATAGTTGATTATGCAACGTTACTCTGTAAAGCAGATATGACTACCGCTACGAATGTATACCTGAAGTTCTGATCTTCGAGGTAGTTGGTTTGACCTATATTATCCAAAAACAAGTTTGAAATGATACACATAATTTCGAGGGGGTCATAGATAATAGTTGGATATGAGATGCTACAGTTTATACTAAAATCCTGAATTTAACAATAATTTTAGAACAAAACTCCAGGACAGTTGGACGACGATGAATATCCACAGGCAACGTTACTCTATATAACGGATATGACTACTGCTACAGTAAGTTGGTGGATCTGGAACATGCCAAATGAATTTTGGAATATTTCGTACAATTCAATGGGGAACATAGATTATAGTTAGATTACATTTTATAGTTAGATTACATTACATAACTACTGAACAGCCGTAGATATCAAGGACTTAACTCCAGGACAGTTTGGACTTCCCTCAATGTCCACAAAAGTTTAGAATAATAACTATTTGCCTGTTAAGGTGTTCAATAACCATAGCTAGTTATGCAACGTGACTCTGTAAATGGATATGACTATTGTTGGGAGTGTACATATACCTGAAGTTCTGCTCTTCGAAGTAGTTTGGTTGGTATGGCATATTTCTTAAGGATTTGATAATGTCAGAACATGGTTTTCTGGCGAAGCTAACTAGGCTGATACGCGCAACGCTGGATGGAAGCATTCGAATCGCAGACGAAGTATTTATCTCGTTTGTGGCCTAGGAAGTATTGAAGCAGGGTGATGCTCTTTCAAATTTGCTGTTAAACATTGCACTCGAAGGAGCGATTAGGACGTCTGGCGTGTAGATGCACTATAATCACAGGGTCACATCCGGACGATATGGATCTCATCGGCATCGATCGTAGAGCAGCGGAGGAAGCTTAAGCTCATCTGAACAGAGAGACACAGCGAGGACGGGCTTGACGATTGGCTCTACCATGACAAAATACATGATAGTGGGCAGAGACAGAGACAAGCTTAACTCTTTGGAGCCGGAGGGGTCATATATGACCCCAACATAGAAACGACTGTATAAATTCATCCATTCGATAAAACAAAATACTGTCTTCGGCAAAGTTTCTGCAAATTGAGCCCTCTATTAGGGAAAAATTGGAATATTTGTATTTGGGACTTCATTGATGACCTAGAACATCCTGAACCCGATGAAATTTGGAAAAACGAAATAAATGACAAACTAGTTGTTCTAAAAGCTGAACATGGATGTGGATTACGTTTATATGTATTCATTTAGACTTCGTCAAGAATATCAAAAGGTGTTTTATGTTCTGGGATGTTCTAGGTGTTCCAAACTGTCCTATAGTTAAGTTCTTTAGATCTACAAGAATAATTTTATGTATTTTCGCCAAAAATAATAGCATTGCATAACCTACTGAAAGTCTCCAGTTAGCCTAGTGGTTAAGGCTATGGTTCGCCAATCCGGAAACGGTGGGTTCAATTGCCGTTCCAGTCGAGAAAACGTTCTCGATTCCCTGGGCATAGTGTATTATTGTCCTTGCCTCACAATATACAAATTCATGCAATGGCAGGCAAAGGAAGCCCTTCAATTGAAAACTGTGGAAGTGCTCAAAGAATACTAAGTAAGGGGAGGCAGGCCAAGTCCCAGTGGGGACGTAGAACCATTAAGAAGAAGAAGAACCTACTGAGATCCGCGAAGATATTGACATCTTCAATGACATTTAGAGACACTACAGGGATATTCCAGGTCAGCCAAACTACCTTGACGTTGAGGGCTTCAGGTCTACACTCGTAACAATAGCCATATCTGCTATACTGAGTAACGTTGCATATTTCTCTGTGGTTACTGAACCAATCTGGTCTACTTTTTTATTAAAGACCTTTGGGACATTTAGGTTCGTCCAAACTGTTCTATAATGAAGTCCTTCAAATCTACAAGAAAAACTTTATGTGTTTTCGCCATAAATAATAGCACAGCATAATCTGCTGAAATCCGTGAAGCTCTTGAAACTTCATATGTCATTTAAAGACACTATGCGAATATTCCATCTATCTTTGAGTTCAGAACTTCAAGTCTACACTCGTAACATAAGCTATATCTGACATACTGAGTAACGTTTCATAATCAGTCGTGGTAGCTGGACCAACCTGAAGTATACTAGGTATATATTATTATGAACCTTTGCGACATTGAGGATTGTCCAATCTATCCTGAAGTTTATCTCTTGATAGTAGCAGTAGTTATTCCCACAATGCACTTTAAATTATAATCTGTAATCCTCCTGGCATATCATGAGTCATTTCAAGATAGTTTTAAGATATTTCAGATCAAAAACACTACTCCGGAGACAATAGCTTCAGGACTACACTTGTGATAATAGCTTTTGCCACGACGTTAAGTAGTGTTACATAATCCACTGTACTTACCAAAGTAGTTAGAGGAACAAAAAGGGTTGTTATATATTTTTGGGATATTATATGGGCTTCCTTAGGCGGTATCGATTCCCGGTCGGTCCAGGATCTTTTCGTAAAGGAAATTTCCTTGACTTCCTTGGGCATAGAGTATCTTCGTGCCTGCCACACGATATACGCATACAAAATGGTCATTGGCAGAGGATTCAGTTAATAACTGTGGAAGTGCTCATAGAACACTAAGCTGAGAAGCAGGCTTTGTCCCAATGAGGACGTTACACCAAGAAGAGAGAGAGATGGGCTTCCTTACTGTTATGAAGATTAGTTGATAAAAACAACTACTGTAACTTTCAGAAGACTTGCTGGACATGATAGATTACAAATCGTAGTTTTCAATGAAAGCCCGGTTAGAGGTGAAATACTGACGATCAAAACGTGATATTGGTATGATTGATATAAGAGATAAAAGATCTGAAAATAATATCTAACAAATGTTCCCGGAACATCTGATTAATATCAAAATTTGATATTTCAAGATCAAACGGACAGCTCGCTGCTATTGGTTAGATCTTAAAAAATCTAAATATGATATGATAATGATGTTCCAGGAGTATATTTGTGATATTATTTTTAGATCTTTTATCTCTTATATCAATCAAACCAATATCACTTTTTGATCTCCATATCAAAATATGCTGTTATTCAGATCTTTTCCTCTACCCGGGAGAAGCTACCGTTATACCCGTATACTTTAGGATCTAAACTCAAAAACAGTTTGGATAACCTAGAATATCCCGACTGTTTTGATATTTTCTATTAACCTTTCAGAAGACTTACTAGACATGATAGATTACAAATCGTAACTTTGTATAATGAAAAAAGTTACCGTTACACCCATAGACTTTAGGATCTTAACTCAAGAACAGTTTGGATGACCTAGAATATCCCCACTGATCTGATACTGTCTATTGATGTTTCAGAAGACTTACTGGACATGATAGATTACAAATCGTAGCTTTGTATAATGAAAGAAGTTACCGTTACACCCGTAGACTTAAGGATCTAAACTCAAGAATAGTTTGGATGACCTAGGATATACAGAAAAAATATTCTGCATAATATTCGACCGTTTTTATGCTATTGACCACCAAAGCTACAGAAAAACGTAAAAAAAAAAAACTCCTAAATAACGCTTGGAAAAATTTCGGCTTCAAAGGGTTAAAGGTGTTAGTGCTGAAGTGATGTTTAATGAGGATGTGTTTGAAATTGTTAAAGAATTTGTTTGTCTTGGAACACATGTGACGTGTGACAATGGCGTTTCTCGTGAAGTGAACATCTGCGAATAGGGTCTTTTACGAATTGTGTAAGTGTCAGCTTACTGCCGTTCTACGCTGAATTGTCTCATATAACATGGGACAATTTTGCGTAGAACGACTGCTTAGGTCCCGTAATTTGCAAACGCTCTATATAATATGCTGATTCTTCCGGTTACCATTTACGGTCACGTAGCATGGATGTTTAAGGAGGTAGACTGCTCTGCCTACACTAAGAAACTTCTTACCTTGCAGCACTGGTTCGGGATCCCACACGTTCCTATACAGCTCATAGATCGTTTGTAATGTTTTTATAGATTCGCATGTATCTATGTATATTGCATAATTTGTAGCTACCACACATATTGCCAAGCTTCCGATGATTTAATTACTCACTTGGTGTTTTTTCCTCCTTCCTTCCATTCCAGGTGAGATCCAAACTGATCGCGAACAAATGACGACATGACGACGACGACGACGACGACGGTGGAAACCAAAGCTCAATTATACTGAAGCGATGGTGCTACTGTAGAGGAAACTCCGCAGCCGCGCGGCGCTACGAACCCACGCGAGACCAATTTCCCTAAACCGGTAATCTTCGAATTTGTACGATGTGTTGTAATAGTGCATGTCCCGTCCCACACCCTTCGCGACCATTGAGGGGGAGTCAGTCGTAATGAGACTTCAATTTGGGCAGGAAATTGGCGCTATTTCCCCGACACGAGATATTACCTCGCGGGGAGTACATTGTTGCAAGTTGCAACCAGTCGCAGTTGCTAGTTAGTAGCAGTCGTCGTCGACGACGACGACGACTAGGGCAGCTACCTGGTTAGTAATCGACGTTATGATAGGAAATTGCAGCTAAATCGCCCCTTTTGAAATTGGCTCCAGTTTAGCGGCCACGCCGAAGGGATGTCGGTCGATTATGGCACCTTTGGATTATGGTCGACCTCTGATCTTTTCAGTTCGATCAAGATTGCCAGGCGATCAACTTTGATGATCAATTATGCAAAAAAAAAAACAGAATCACTTTTACATAACCTCCTAAAATTCATTAAACATCGCCAAGCAAGAGCTGCGGGCATTTTGACACTTGCCCAATCGCCAGTTTCGCGAGTCACGACCAGAGATGCCAGAAGCCGCCCATGATTCTGCTTCGGGAAGCGTCACGATCCACAAACCACCGCCGAAGTGACATAACGAGCATAACAACAACACTTTGTACCTCGGAGAGTCTGCGCTTTCTCTTATTTCCCATAGGTTGCTCGCTCTGGTAGTCCATGGGCACACCCTGATGACAATGGACCAGGTGGACGGGTAACGAAGGGTGGGACCTTTCTCCTCAAACTTGGACGTTTTTCTATTTTTTTTTTTGCACACTTGATGGCTGTTGTTATCTTTCGCGTTTTTTGAACACGCAACTGCGCGGCTGCTCCAAGGTACGCGGAAACATATGTGAAACTAGTTTGGGGCCGTTTTTTTCTTAGTGACAACAAATCATAGTCAAAGAGGCGATTTACGTCTGCTGCGTAACAAGGTCTCGATGGAATGCGAAGCATTTTGGTGCTGCTTTAATTCGTGACCTCAAACTATACACGAGAGTATTTATTCAACTTCTTCACATTTTTTGTGAGGAAGGTTAAATTAAATGAATCCTGAGAGGATTCCAGAGAGAATCCTGAGAGGATCCCGGAGAGAATCCTGAGAGAATTGCGGAGAGTATCCTGAGAGAATTCCGAAGAGAATCCTGAGAGGATTCCGGAGAGAATCCTGACAGGATTCCGGAGAGAATCGTGACAGAATTCCGGAGAGAATCGTAACAGGGCTCCGGAGAGAATCCTGAGAAAATTCCGGAGAGAATCCTGTGAGGATTCCAGAGAGAATCCTGAGAGGATTCCGGAGAGAATCCTGAGAGGATTCCGGAGAGAATCTCGAGAGGATTCCGGAGAGAATCCTGAGAGGATTCCGGAGAGAATTTTGAGAGGATTCCGGAGAGAATCCTGAGAGGATTCCGGAGAGAATCCTGAGAGGATTCCGGAGAGAATCCTGAGAGGATTCCGGAGAGAATCCTGAGAGGATTCCGGAGAGAATCCTGAGAGGATTCCGGAGAGAATCCTGAGAGGATTCCGGAGAGAATCCTGAGAGGATTCCGGAGAGAATCCTGAGAGGATTCCGGAGAGAATCCTGAGAGGATTCCGGAGAGAATCCTGAGAGAATTGCGAAAAGTATCCTGAGAGAATTCCGGAGATAATCCTGAGAGGATCCCGGAGGGAATCCTGAGGGAATTACGGAGAGTATCCTGAGAGAATTCCGAAAAGAATCCTGAGAGGATTCCGGAGAGAGTCCTGAGAGGATTCCGGAGAGAATCCTGAGAGGATTCCGGAGAGAATCCTGAGAGGATTCCGGAGAGAATCCTGAGAGGATTCCGGAGAGAATCCTGAGAGGATTCCGGAGAGAATCCTGAGAGGATTCCGGAGAGAATCCTGGGAGGATTCCGGAGAGAATCCTGGGAGGATTCCGGAGAGAATCCTGGGAGCATTCCAGAGAGAATCCTGGGAGGATTCCGGAGAGAATCCTGAGAGGATTCCGGAGAGAACCCAGAGAGGATTCCGGAGAGAATCCTGAGAGGATTCCGGAGAGAATACTGAGAGGATTCCGGAGAGAATCCTGAGAGGATTCCAGAGAGAATCCTGAGAGGATTCCGAACAGAATCCTAACAGGATTCCGGAGAGAAACCTAAGAGGATTCCGGAGAGAATCCTAAGAGGATTCCGGAGAAAATCCTGAGAGGATTCCCGAGAGAATCCTGAGAAGATTCCCGAGAGAATCCTGAGAGGATTCCGGAGAGAATCCTGAGAAGAAGTTTCTCAAATCTTCCTGAAGAAGATTCTCAAATCTTCCTGGAGAAAAATCTCAAATTTTCCTGAAGTAGATTCTCTGAATCTTCCTGAAGAAGATTCTCTGAATCTTCCTGAAGAAGATTATCTTATTCTTCCTGAAGAAGATTCTCTGAATCTTCCTGAAGAAGATTCTCTGAATCTTCCTGAAGAAGATTCTCTGAATCTTCCTGAAGAAGATTCTCTGAATCTTCCTGAAGAAGATTCACTGAATCTTCCTGGGGAAGATTCTCTGGATCTTCCTGGGGAACATACTCTGAATCTTCCGGGGGATATCCTCTGAATCTTCCTTGAAAAGATTCTCTAGATTTTCCTGGTGTACTGCACTTCGCGAACATTAATGGAGAAGGCGCACGGGTCTGTCATCAGGACACGATGTATACACTTTGCTCGTTGGACATTGAATGAATGATTTTTATTAGTTAGAAAAGTTACACATTACCTGAGGAAAGAATAAAGCATGTTCACACGAATTAATGCTGCGTGGTCAATTCGAGCCGCGCATGGGGTGTTAGATGACATCGGCCGGTCAGGTAACCAAAAGTCGGCACGTTGTCGTTAAGCTAAGCATAATTCATTATTTCTCGTGGGAAATAATAAATTTGCGATGCAGAAAAAGATGTTGTGGAAAATTCCACTACACCTTCCCCCTAAAAGAAAATTATGGTATACAATAATAAATTTTCCGTTTATGCTTTGTTCTTACCTTTACAAATAATTTTCAGTATACAAATCATTTTTGTTTTGAGGGCTCTCTTCCCCTTTTTTTTAAAAGGAACGAATATTTTGAGTGTAATAAACAATGTATTTGTTGTCATTATCTTTTTTGTTCTAAAGGTTTAAATTTCGTAAGGCGCGTTTTATGAACTTGAAGTCTTTGTTGATTATTCTGGTTAAAGATTACTGCATTACAGTCCATTAGTTCTTTTATTGTGAATGGTCCGGAGTTTACTGCATCTAGTTTTTGTCTATTTTCATTTCTTAGATAAACTGTATCGCCAATTTGTAAATCTGTATTTTCAATTTTAGCGTTGAGTTGTGTAGTTCTTTTTGTTTTTGCTCGTACAATTGCTTCACGTACTCTTAAATGTGTGGTTTGAAGTTTGAATTTCAATTCTTTCTCATAAGCTTCGTAGTTATACAAAGGATCTGGTTTAATACAATAAGCTATATCAAATAAATTGCATGTTTTTCCAAATACTAACTGAAATGGCGTATATCCATGATCTACACATGGTGTTGTGTTGAAGCAGAAACTAAAAAATGGTAACCATTCATCCCAATCATTTTTGGTATCATTAGTAAAAATCCTCAAATACTCATTCAATGTTTTGTGGCTTCTTTCTAATGATCCAATGGTTTGGGGGTGATATGCACTGGCACAAGTATGTGTTATCTTAAGAAGTTCACAAACTTTATCGAATACTCCTTTATATTCAGTACCTTGGTCAGTTTTTATCGAAGATACTGGGCCAAATATCAAAATACATTTTTCAATAACTGCTTTTGCTATAGTTGTTGCAGATTTATCCGGAATGGGAACTATTATAATAAATTTTGAAAGATCACATTGCATGGTTACTGCATAGCGATTGCCTTTATTTGTGTAGGTAAATGGTCCAACTGTATCAATTGAAAGTATATCAAATGATTTTGTAGGGGTAGTAGTTTGAACAAATTTTGTTTGAACTTGAGAATAATGTTTGTTTGTTCTACATAGTGTGCATGCTTTTACATACTCAGCTATGCGTTTTTTCATGTGGGGCCATGAATATAACGGTCTAAGCTTTCTGTACAATCGATTTCTACCTAAATGTCCTCCGATAGGAGTTTCATGATGTAGATTAAGAATTCTCAATATATCATCTTCATGTGTCACTAGTTTTGGTCTTTCGTATATCAATATGGTGGCATCCCTAAGGATGTTATTACCAATGTCTTTAAATGAGTTTATATCAATATGTTGGAATATTGTATCGTTCTTTGCGATTGCTATCATTTTACTCAAAAATCCTTTTTGATTCTCATTTCTAGACGAACATTTGAAAAGGGCCTATCTGCTTTTTGTAAACAAACATGTTTTTGTCTCTGTAGGGCCCATCTGCATCCACCCACGCACATCAACACCCTTAACAGATAGCTTGAAAAATAATCTTTCTGATAAGGGTGTTGATGTGCGTGGGTGGATGCAGATGGGCCCTACAGAGACAAAAACATGTTTGTTTACGCAAAGCAGATAGGCCCTTTTCAAATGTTCGTCCAGATTTGTTTTATGGCTGGCCAGCCTTGTATTTGTGGATTTCTGGATTTTATTCTCCAATATTTTAAAAATTTGCTTCAAAGCTTCTTCCTTTTCATGTTCTGTTGTTAATTTGAGATCTAACGCTAGAGTTAGTCTCGGATTATAATTCTTCTTTGACAGCACCATCGATAGTTTTGATGACTGTGGATATTTAATGAATGATAGTTTAGATAGTTTGAAAGCATCTGAATTATTGAGCGCTTCATATACATGAAGTTGATCAGGCTTCTGCATCTGAGACTCATTAATTGGTTGGCTTGATATATTTCTTGTCATTGATCGTGTAATGACATACATCTGTTTTAACTCATCCATGTCAAGCGGGACGCGAGAAAATGCGTCTGCTACGATGTTTGATTTACCCTCTATATATTCAATGGAAAAATCATATTCTTCTAAATCCCATCTCATCCTAATGAGCTTTGATGATGGGTTCTTCATTGAAAAAAGGTAAATTAACGGACGGTGATCCGTTTTAATTACAAATTTTCGTCCATATAAGTACGGGCGAAAATATGAAACAGCCCAGTGAATTGCTGTTAATTCTTGTTCAATCGTTGATTTATGTGATTCGCCTTTTGTGAATGCTTTGCTGGCAAACGCAATTGGCTTCTCTACACCATCGTGTAATTGAGCAAGAACAGCACCACATGCAACTTTTGATGCATCAGTTGTTAATATGAACTGCTTTTGGAAGTCTGGAAATTGTAGAACGTTTGGTGATAATAAACTTTTTTTAACATTTCAAAAGCGTTTTGGCACTCTGCGCTCCAAATAAATGTTTCATTTTTTCTTAGAAGTTTGTTTAATGGATTGCACCGACGATAGTAGTTGCAGAAGGCAACAAATCGACGTGTTTCATCAGGGGTTTTTGGCACAGGATATTTTTCTATAATTGAATATTTTGCTTTATCTGGTTGTATCCCCTTGTTAGATATATGATGCCCTAAATAGGTTACATCACTTTTGAAGAAATGACATTTTGGCAGATTCAGTTTGAGATTATATTTTCTCAAGCATAAAAATACTTCACGGAGATTAGATAAATGATGATTTATCGAACAACCGATGACGATGATATCATCGATATATAAAAACGCACATTGAGGAGGAAGTCCGCATAGAGCGATCGACATCATCCTCTGAAAACTGTTTGGACTGATATTCAATCCAAACGGTAATCTATTAAACTCAAAGTGTCCTTTACTTGAAGAAAAAGCAGTAAATTTTTTGCTTGCATCTGTCAGCGGAATCTGATGAAATCCTGACATTAGGTCGAGCGTTGAAAAATATTTTGCTCGTCCCAACTGGTCGAGAATCTCATCGATTCTAGGTAATGGGAATTTATCTGGGGAAATGTTTTTATTTAGTTGGCGAAAATCTATAACCAACCGCCATTTTTTATCAGTTTCTGATTTTTTGGGCACTAATAATATAGGGTTGTTGTAGGGCGAAGTAGAAGGTTGAATTATACCATCGTTTAGCATTTTGTTTATTTGGTTATCTATTTCTTCTTTTTGAGACTCAGGGGTCCGATAATTTTTTATATATACTGGTCGTGAATCGTTGAGGCATATTTCTTGTTTATAGAAATTGTTCACGGATAAAACATCATTTTTAAGTGCGAAAATATCGTTGAACTCCTCACACAGTCGTTCAAGTTTTTCTTTAATTTTTGGATCAATCTTCGGATCCATATTTAATTCCTTCAATACTAGCTTGCTACGTTCTTTAACTTTATTCCATGGTTTTTCTAATGAATTTATTTTATATTCATTTAAAGGAACCATTTTTGGTACAAACTTAGAACATACCTTTTTCGTTTCATTAGTAGTATTAATAATTTTCATATAAGCATTTTTATTACTTATAATACCATTTGCACAAAACACACCTGGCTGTATTTCTTCTGCAATGGTAACGTTGTCTACAATATTGTGTACATTGATTCGTCTTATCACCTCACATCGAGGTGGAATTATAAAATTACCTTCCAATTCATTGGTGATTGGTACTTGAATAACATTATTATTTATTTTAACAGACAATAAAAAGGAATCGTAATCTATGTTACACCTATATTTACAGAGAAAATCTCTTCCCAAAATCCCGTCTGTGGGAATTGGAAAGTTGTTCCTTACGATGTGGAATTTCTGAGGAAGTGTCAGATCTTCTACAATTACGTTTGATTTTGTATCTCCTAG